>NC_057797.1:663213133-663513133 GCF_018294505.1 Triticum aestivum | reverse complement strand
TATCGATATTTATTACATTATGGGCTGTTATTACACATTATGTCACAACACTTATGCCTATTCTCTCTTATTTTACAAGGTTTACATGAAGAGGGGGAATGCCGACAGCTGGAATTCTGGGCCAGAAAGGAGAAAATATTAGAGACCTATTCTGCACAACTCCAAAAGCCCTGAAACTTCATGGGAGCACATTTCAGAATATATAAAAAATATTGGGCGAAGGAAGTACCAGAGGGGGCCCACCCACCATCCACGAGGGTGGGGGGCGCGCCCCTGCCTCGTGGCCCCCCTAGCAGGCCTCTGGTGCCCATCTTCTGCTATATGAGGTCTTTTGCCCTGGAAAAAATCATAAGCTAGCTCACAGGACGAAACTCCACCGCCACGAGGCGGAACCTTGGCGGAACCAATACAAGGCTCCGGCGGAGCTGTTCTACCGGGGAAACTTCCCTCTAGGAGGGGGAAATCATCACCACCGTCATCATCATCGATCCTCTCATCGGGAGGGGGTCAATCTCCATCAACATCTTGACCAGCACCATCTCATCTCAAACCCTAGTTCATCTCTTGTATCCAATCTTTGTCCCAAAACCTCAGATTGGTGTCTGTGGGTTGCTAGTAGTGTTGATTACTCTTTGTAGTTGATGCTAGTTGGTTTATTCGGTGGAAGATCATATGTTCAGATCCTTTATGCATATTAACACCCCTCTGATTATGAACATGAATATGATTTGTAAGTAGTTACATTTGTTCCTGAGGACATGGGAGAAGTCTTGCTACAAGTAGTCATGTGAATTTGGTATTCGTTCGATATTTTGATGAGATGTATGTTGTCTTTCCTCTAGTGATGTCATGTGAACGTCAAATACATGACACTTCACCATTGTTTGGGCCTAGAGGAAGGCATTGGGAATTAATAAGTAGATGATGGGTTGCTAGAGTGACAGAAGCTTAAACCCTAGTTTATGAGTTGCTTCGTAAGGGGCTGATTCGGATCCATATGTTTCATGCTATGGTTAGGTTTACCTTAATACTTCTTTTGTAGTTGCGGATGCTTGAAAGAGGGGTTAATCATAAGTGGGATGCTTGTCCAAGGAAGGGCAGTACCCAAGCACCGGTCCACCCACATATCAAATTATCAAAGTATCGAACGCGAATCATATGAACATGATGAAAACTAGCTTGGCGATAATTCCCATGTGTCCTCGGGAGCGCTTTCCTTTATATAAGAGTTTGTTCAGGCTTGTCCTTTGCTACAAAAAGGATTGGGACATCTTGCTGCACCTTATTTACTTTCATTACTTGTTACCCGTTACAAATTACCTTATCACAAAACTATCTGTTATCGATAATTTCAGTGCTTGCAGAGAATACCTTACTGAAAACTGCTTATCATTTCCTTCTGCTCCTCGTTGGGTTCAACAGTCTTTTTTTTGACTGAAAGACTGTAAGGGAACCCCCTACAGTATAATTGGTGCAACAAACCCAAATTGTAAGTACCATGCCTTGAACTTGGGTGGGTGGGAAGGCATCAACCCCTTCCCACCACTAGGCTATGCCTTAGTCTGCGGGTTCAACACTCTTACTTATCGAAAGGACTAAGATAGATCCCCTATACTTGTAGGTCATCAAGACTCTTTTCTGGCGCCATTGCCAGGATGTGAAGCGCCTTTGGTAGGTGGAATTTGGTAAGGAAAAATTTATATAGTGTGCTGAAATTTACTGTCACTTGTTATTATGGAACATAATCCTTTGAGGGGCTTGTTCGGGGTATCTTCACCCCGACCAGTAGAGCAAAGAGTTGCTCCTCAACCTACTGAACCTACTGAAAATGTTTACTTTGAAATTCCTTCGGGTATGATAGAGAAACTGCTAGCTAATCCTTTTACAGGTGATGGAACATTTACATCATGATTTGCACCTAATCTATGTGGACGAAGTTTGTGGATTATTTAAGTTTGCAGGTATGCCCGAGGATGTTATCAAGAAGAAGGTCTTCCCTTTATCTTTGAAGGGAAAGGCATTGACATGGTTTAGGCTATGTGATGAATCGGGACTCATCGGTATCCTAAGTTTGATTGTGTTAAATCTTTTATGGATACTGATGCTTTCCATGAATTTAGCACTAAATATGGACTTGACTCTGAGATAGTAGCTTCTTTCTGTGGATCCTTTATTACTCATGTTGATCTCCCTAAGGATAAGTGGTTTATATATAATCCTCCCATTGAAGTAAAAGTAGTTGCACCTATTAAAGTTGAAGAAAATACTATCACTTATAATGATTCTGTTGTTCCTACTGCTTATATTGAGAAACCACCTTTCCTTGTTAGAATAAAGGATCATGCTAAAGCTTCAACGGTAGTTCGTAAGAGTAATACTAGAACACCTACACCCTCTGAGCAAATTAAAGTTGAACCTAGTGTTGCTATGGTTAAAGATCTCTTGGATGATAATATTGATGGGCATGTTATTTACTTCTGTGATGAAGCTGCTAGAATTGCTAGGCCCGATACTAAAAATAAACATAGACCTGTTGTAGGCATACCTGTTATTTCTGTTAAAATAGGAGATCATTGCTATCATGGCTTATGTGATATGGGTGCTAGTGCAAGTGCAATACCTCATTCCTTATATAAAGAAATTATGCATGATATTGCACCTGCTGAGATAGAGGAAATTGATGTCACAATTAAGCTTGCCAATAGAGACACTATTTCAACAGCTGGGATTGTTAGAGATGTTGAAGTCTTGTGTGGGAAAGTCAAATATCCTGCTGATTTTCTTGTTCTTGGTTCCCCACAAGATAACTTTTGTCCCATTATATTTGGTAGACCCTTCTTGAATACTGTTAATGCTAGGATAGATTGCAAAAAGGATGTTGTTACTATTGGTTTGGGGGATATGTCTCATGAGTTTAATTTTGCTAAATTTCATAGACAACCCCATGATAAAGAATTGCCTAGTAAAGATGAAATTATTGGTCTTGCTTCTATTGCCGTGCCTCCTAATGATCCTTTAGAACAATATTTGCTAGACCATGAAAATGATATGTTTATGAATGAAAGAAGGGAAATAGATGAAGTATTCTTTAAACAGGGACCTATTTTGAAACACAACTTGCCTGTTGAAATCCTAGGGGATCCTCTGCCACCCAAGGGTGATCCCGTGTTTGAGCTTAAACCTTTACCTGATACTCTTAAATGTGCTTATCTTGATGAGAAAGATATATATCCTGTTATTATTAGTGCTAACCTTTCAGAGCATGAAGAAAAGAAATTATTGAAAAATCTAAAGAAGCACTATGCTGCTATTGAATATACTCTTGATGATCTTAAGGGCATTAGTCCCACTCTATGCCAGCACAAAATAAAATTGGAGAAAGACGCAAAACCGGTTGTTGATCACCAACGACGGTTAAATCCTAAGATGAAAGAAGTGGTAAGAAAAGAAATACTAAAGCTTCTGGAGGCAGGTATAATTTATCCCGTTGCTGATAGTCAGTGGGTAAGTCTTGTCCATTGTGTCCCTAAGAAGGGAGGTATTACTGTTGTTCCTAATGATAAAGATGAATTGATCCCACAAAGAATTGTTACGGGTTATAGAATGGTAGTTGATTTCTACAAAATAAATAAAGCTACTAAAAAGGGTCATTACCCGTTACCCTTTATTTATCAAATGCTAGAAAGATTATCCAAACATACACATTTTTGCTTTCTATATGGTTATTCTGTTTTCTCTCAAATACCTGTGTCAAAAGAGGATCAAGAAAAGACAACTTTTACTTGCCCTTTTGGTACTTTTGCTTATAGACGTATGCCTTTTGGTTTATGCAATGGACCTGCTACCTTTCAAAGTTGTATGACTGCTATATTCTCTGATTTTTGTGAAAAGATTGTTGAGGTTTTCATGGATGATTTTTCCGTATATGGAAATTCTTTTGATGATTGCTTAAGCAACCTTGATCGAGTTTTGCAGAGATGTGAAGAAACTAATCTTGTCTTGAATTGGGAGAAGTGCCACTTTATGGTTAATGAAGGTATTGTCTTGGGGCATAAAATTTCTGAAAGAGGTATTGAAGTTGATAAAGCTAAGGTAGATGGTATTGAAAAGAGGCCATGTCCTAAGGACATCAAAGGTATAAGAAGTTTCCTTAGTCATGCTGGTTTTTATAGGAGGTTCATTAAGGACTTCTCTAAAATTTCTAGGCCCCTGACTAATCTCTTACAAAAAGATGTTCCATTTGTCTTTGATGATGATTGTGTAGAAGCATTTGAAATACTTAAGAAAGCCTTGATTTCTGCACCTATTGTTCAGCCACCTGATTGGAATTTACCCTTTGAAATTATGTGTGATGCTAGTGATTATGCTGTAGGGGCTGTTCTAGGGCAAAGAGTTGATAAGAAATTAAATGTTATCCAATATGCTAGTTAGACTCTGGACAGTGCCCAGAGAAATTACGCTACTACTGAAAAAGAATTTTTAGCAGCCGTGGTTGCTTGTGATAAGTTCAGACCTTATATTGTTGATTCTAAAGTAACTGTTCACACTGATCATGCTGCTATTAAAGATCTTATGGAAAAGAAAGATGCTAAACCTAGACTTATTAGATGGTTTCTCTTGCTACAAGAATTTGATTTGCATATTATCGATAGAAAGGGAGCTGAGAACCCCATTGCAGACAACTTGTCTAGGTTAGAGAATGTCCTTGATGACCCACTACCTATTAATGATAGCTTTCCTGATGAACAATTAGATGTCATAAATGCTTCTTGTACTGCTCCATGGTATGCTGATTATGCTAATTAGATTGTTGCTAAATTTATACCACCTAGTTTCACATACCAACAAAAGAAAAAGTTTTTCTATGATTTAAGACATTACTTCTGGGATGACCCACACCTTTATAAAGGAGTAGATGGTGTTATTAGATGTTGTGTACCTGAGCATGAACAGGAATAGATCCTACGCAAGTGTCATTCCGAGGCATATGGAGGACACCATGCTGGAGATAGAACTGCACATAAGGTATTGCAATCCGGTTTTTATTGGCCTACTCTCTTCAAGGATGCCCATAAGTTTGTTTTGTCTTGTGATGAATGTCAAAGAATTGGTAATATTAGTAGACGTCAAGAAATGCCTATGAATTATTCACTTGTTATTGAACCATTTGATGTTTGGGGCTTTGATTATATGGGACCGTTTCCTTCCTCTAATGGGTATACACATATTTTAGTTGCCGTTGATTACGTTACTAAGTGGGTAGAAGCTATTCCAACTAGTAGTGCTGATCATAACACCTCCATTAAGATGCTTAAAGAAGTTATTTTTCCTAGGTTTGGAGTCCCTAGATACTTAATGACTAATGGTGGTTCACATTTTATTCATGGTGCTTTTCGTAAAATGCTTGCTAAGTATGATGTTAATCATAGAATTGCATCCCCATATCATCCACAGTCTAGTGGTCAAGTAGAATTAAGTAATAGAGATCTTAAATTAATTTTGCAAAAGATTGTCAATAGATCTAGAAAGAATTGGTCAAAGAAACTTGATGATGCATTATGGGCTTATAGAACTGCATATAAAAATCCTCTGGGTATGTCTCCGTATAAAATGGTTTATGGAAAAGCTTGTCACTTACCTCTCGAACTAGAACATAAGGCATATTGGGCCATTAAAGAGCTCAATTATGATTTCAAACTTGCTAGTGAGAAGAGGCTTTTTGACATTAGCTCGCTTGATGAATGGAGAACCCAGGCTTATGAGAATGCCAAACTGTTTAAAGAAAAGGTTAAAAGATGGCATGATAAAGGATACAAAAGCGTGAGTTTAATGTAGGTGATTATGTTTTTCTATACAACTCTCGTTTAAGATTTTTTTGCAGGAAAACTCCTCTCTAAATGGGAAGGTCCTTACGTCATCGAGGGGGTCTATCGTACCGGCGCCATAAAAATCAACAACTTTGAAGGCACAAATCCGAGGGTGGTGAACGGTCAAAGAATCAAACATTATATCTCAAGTAATCCTATAAATGTTGAAACTAATGTTATTGAAACCGTAACCCTAGAGGAATACATAAGGGACACTTTCCAGAACGTTTCACACTTCGAAAAGGAATAGGTATGAGGTACGGTAAGTAAACCGACTCCAAAACAGTTCTAATAGCAATTTTTCTCCGTTTTGGAATATTTAAGAAAATAGGAAAATAAGAAGCAGTCCGGGAAGGACACGAGGCATCCACGAGGGTGGAGGGTGCGCCCTACCCCTTGGGCGTGCCCCCTGCCTCGTGGGCACCTCGTGTGCTCTCCGGACTCCGTTTTCTTGCATGATACTTCCTTTGGTCGGTAAAAATTCATTATATAATCTCCCGAAGGTTTTGACCACCGTATCACGCAAATATCTTCTGTCTTTGTTTCGTGCTGTTTTTCTGACAGATCTAGATCACCATGACGTCTCCAAGTGCCCCCAAGGACAAGTTCTTCGAGAAGGTCATCAACCCCTACCTCGCGGAGGTTCCGCATCACCCTCAAACCATTGAGATGCGTGACGGGTTGATGTCTACTACACAACCTTCTTCTTGTAGACGTTGTTGGGCCTCCAAGTGCAGAGGTTTGTAGGACAGTACAAATTTCCCTCAAGTGGATGACCTAAGGTTTATCAATCCGTAGGAGGCATAGGATGAAGATGGTCTCTCTCAAGCAACCCTGCAACCAAATAACAAAGAGTCTCTTATGTCCCCAACACACCCAATACAATGGTAAATTGTATAGGTGCACTAGTTCGGCGAAGAGATGGTGATACAAGTGGTATATGGATGGTAGATAAAGGTTTTTGTAATCTGAAAATATAAAAACAGCAAGGTAACTAATGATAAAAGTGAGCACAAACGGTATTGCAATATGTTGAAACAAGGCCTAGGGTCCATACTTTCACTAGTGCAAGTTATCTCAACAATAATAACCTAATTGGATCATATAACTATCCCTCAACATGCAACAAAGAGTCACTCCAAAGTCACTAATAGCGGAGAACAAACGAAGAGATTATGGTAGGGTACGAAACCACCTCAAAGTTATCCTTTCTAATCGATCTATTCAAGAGTCCGTAGTAAAATAACACGAAGCTATTCTTTCCGTTCATTCTATCAAAGAGTTCGTACTAGAATAACACCTTAAGACACAAATCAACCAAAACCCTAATGTCACCTAGATACTCCAATGTCACCTCAAGTATCTATGGGTATGATTATACGATATGCATCACACGATCTCATATTCATCTATTCAAACCAACACAAAGTACTTCAAAGAGTGCCCCAAAGTTCCTATCGGAGAGTCAAGACAAAAACGTGTGCCAACCCCTATGCATAGGTTCATGGGCGGAACCCGCAAGTTGATCACCAAAACATACATCAAGTGGATCAATAGAATACCCCATTGTCACCATGGGTATCCCACGCAAGACATACATCAAGTGTTCTCAAATCCTTTGAAAGTGCAACTATCCCTAGGTGGTTTTGGTAATTCATAACAACATATAGCTCATTGAGCTAATGCTATTCCAAGATGACTATTTCAGGAAAGCTCAATGATTGGCATGGCATGGATGTGAAAGTGGAACCCTCAAAATGCTAAGGACAAAGGATTGGCTCAAGCTCAAAAGCTCAAGACTCTTCATTTTACATTTTAGTGATCCAAGATCACATTGAGTCCATAGGAAAAGCCAATACTATCAAGGAGGGATGAGGTGTTGCTCAATGAGCCTCTTGCTTCATGTGCTTAGTGATATGCTCCAAAACCCTCAACTACTTTCCCATATCCACATATGACCTAAACCCTAAGCCAAACTCGGTCCTACCGATTCTTTCTATCCGGCGCCACCGAGTTTCACTTGCCATAAGCCACTGCCAAACCCTAGCAATTCGGTTCTACCGATAGGGATCTCGGTCTCACCGAGATGGGATTGCAAACTCTTTGTTTCCCTTTCGTAACTTTTCGGTCTCACCGAAAGAGCGAATCGGTCCCACCAAGATTGCAATGTAAACTCTTTGTTTCCCTTTTGTAACTTTTCGGTCTCATCGAAAGAGCAAATCGGTCCCACCGAGTTTACCTGACCAACTCTCTGGTTAGCTTATTACCAAACTCGGTCTCACCGAGTTTGTGTAATCGGTCTCACCAAGATTACGTTATGCCCAAACCCTAACCATATCGGTCCTACCGAGTTGCATGTCAGTCCCACCGAAAATCTCTAACGGTCACTAGGTTTACCTTTTCGGTCCGACCGAGTTTGTTGATTCGGTCCCACCGAGATTGGAAAACTGTGTGTAACGGTTGGATTTTGTGTGGAGGCTATATATACCCCTCCACCTCCTCTTCATTCATGGAGAGAGCCATCAGAACACATACACAATTCCAACTCATATGTTCTGAGAGAGAACCACCTACTCATGTGTTGAGACCAAGATATTCCATTCCTACCATATGAATCTTGATCTCTAGCCTTCCCCAAGTTGCTTTCCACTCAAATCTTCTTTCCACAAAATCCAAATCCTATGAGAGAGAGAGTTGAGTGTTGGGGAGACTATCATTTGAAGCACAAGAGCAAGGAGTTCATCATCAACACACCATTTGTTACTTCTTGGAGAGTGGTGTCTCCTAGATTGGCTAGGTGTTACTTGGGAGCCTCCGACAATATTGTGGAGTTGAACCAAGGAGTTTGTAAGGGCAAGGAGATCGCCTACTTCGTGAAGATCTACCGCTAGTGAGGCAAGTCCTTCATGGGCGATGGCCATGGTGGGATAGACAAGGTTGCTTCTTCGTGGACCCTTCGTGGGTGGAGCCCTCCGTGGACTCGCGCAACCATTACCCTTCGTGGGTGGAGCCCTCCGTGGACTCACGCAACCGTTACCCTTCGTGGGTTGAAGTCTCCATCAACGTGGATGTAGGATAGCACCACCTATCCGAACCACGGGAAAAACATCCGTGTCTCCAATTGTGTTTGAATTCTCGAAACCCTTCCCTTTACATTCTTGCAAGTTGCATGCTTTACTTTCCACTGCCAATATACTCTTTGCATGCTTGCTTGAATTGTGTGATGATTGCTTGACTTGTCCTACAATAGCTAAAATCTGCCAAGAACTAAAATTGGGAAAAGGTTAAGTTTTTATTTGGTCAAGTAGTCTAATCACCCCCCTCTAGACATACTTTCGATCCTACAAGTGGTATCAGAGCTTTGGTCTCCATTTGCTTTGATCTCCATAGGTTTTGGTGGTCATAGCCTTGGTTTCACAACCTAGGAGAGTATGGCGTCTAGCGAGGGAAATTATCACCGTAGAGGTCCTTACTTTGATGGTACTAATTTTGCTAGTTGGAAGCATAAAATGAAAATGCACATTCTTGGACATAACCCCGCCGTTTGGGCTATTGTGTGTGATGGTTTGCAAGGTGAATTCTTTGATGGGAAAGAACCAAACCGTGAAGCTACCGCGGATGAGTTGAAGATGTTGCAATACAATGCTCAAGCTTGTGATATTCTCTTCAACGGATTGTGCCCCAAAGAATTCAACAAAATCAGCCGTCTTGAGAATGCAAAGGAAATTTGGGACACTTTGATTGATATGCACGAAGGTACCGACTCCGTCAAGGAATCCAAGTTGGATGTGCTTCAAAGTCAACTTGACAAGTTCAAAATGAAGGATGGTGAAGGAGTCGCTGAAATGTACTCTAGGCTTGCTCTCATCACAAATGAGATTGCCGGCTTAGGAAGTGAAGAGATGACCGATAGATTCATCATCAAGAAGATTTTAAGAGCCTTGGATGGAAAATATGATACCGTGTGCACATTGATCCAAATGATGCCCAATTACAAAGATCTCAAGCCAACGGAGGTGATTGGAAGAATTGTTGCTCATGAGATGTCACTTAAGGATAAAGAGGAACTTCACAACAAATCAAGTGGTGCCTACAAAGCCTCATGTGAAGCCCCTACTGTTGGGGAACGTTGCAGAAAATTAAAATTTTTCCTACGGTTTCACCAAGATCCATCTATGAGTTCATCTAAGCAACGAGTCTAGGGAGAGAGTTTGCATCTACATACCACTTGTAGATCGCGTGTGGAAGCTTGCAAGGTGATGATGTAGTCGTACTCGACGTGATCCAAATCACCGATGACCAGCGCCGAACGGACGGCACCTCCGCGTTCAACACACGTACGGGACGGGAGACGTCTCCTCCTTCTTGATCCAGCAAGGGGGAAGGAGAGGTTGATGAAGATCCAGCAGCACGACGGCGTGGTGGTGGATGCAGGGCGTCACAGCAGTAGGGCTTCGCCGAGACTACGAGGGAGAGACGTAACAGGGGGAGGTGGAGGCGCCAGGGGCTGGTGTGTTCTCCTCCTCTCCCCCCCACTATATATAGGGGTGCCAAGGGGGGGGGGGGGCGCCGGCCCTAGTAGATGAGATCTACTAGGGGGGCGGCGGCCTAGGGGAGGTTTCCCTCCCCCCAAGGCACCTAGGGGTGCCTTCCACCACTAGGACTCCTCCTAGGGGGAAACCCTAGGCACATGGGCCTATAGGGGCTGGTGCCCTTGGCCCATGATGGCCAAGGCGCACCCCCTACAGCCCATGTGCCCCCCCGGGACAGGTGGCCCCACCCGGTGGACCCCCGGGACCCTTCCGGTGGTCCCGGTACAATACCGATAACCCCGAAACTTGTCCCGGTGCCCGAAATAGCACTTCCTATATATAATTCTTTACCTCCGGACCATTCCGGAACTCCTCGTGACGTCCGGGATCTCATCCGGGACTCCAACAACATTCGGGTTTCTGCATATACATATCTTCATAACCCTAGCGTCACCGAACCTTAAGTGTGTAGACCCTACGGGTTCGGGAGACATGCAGACATGACCGAGACGCTCTCAGTCAATAACCATCAGCGGGATCTGGATACCCATGATGGCTCCCACATGCTCCTCGATGTTGTCATCGGATGAACCACTATGTCGAGGATTCGATCAAACCCTGTATGCAATTCCCTTTGTCAATCGGTACGTTACTTGCCCGAGACTCGATCGTCGGTATCCCAATACCTTGTTCAGTCTCGTTACCGGCAAGTCACTTTACTCGTACCGTAATGCATGATCCCGTGTCCAACACCTTGGTCACATTGAGCTCAATATGATGATGCATTACCGAGTGGGCCCAGAGATACCTCTCCGTCATACGGAGTGACAAATCCCAGTCTCGATCCGTGTCAACCCAACAGCTACTTTCGGAGATACCTGTAATGCACCTTTATAGTCACCCAGTTACGTTGTGACGTTTGGTACACCCAAGGCACTCTTACGGTATCCGGGAGTTACACGATCTCATGGTCGAAGGAAGAGATACTTGACACTTGCAAAGCTCTAGCAAAACGAACTACACGATCTTTTATGCTATGCTTAGGATTGGGTCTTGTCCATCACATCATTCTCCTAATGATGTGATCCCGTTATCAACGACATCCAATGTCCATAGTCAGGAAACCATGACTATCTGTTGATCACAACGAGCTGGTCAACTAGAGGCTTACCAGGGACATAGTGTGGTCTAAGTATTCACACGTGTATTACGATTTCCGGATAATACAGTTATAGCATGAATAAAAGACAATTATCATGAACAATGAAATATAATAATACTTTTATTATTGCCTCTAGGGCATATTTCCAACAGTCTCCCACTTGCACTAGAGTCACTAATCTAGTTACATTGTGATGAATCGAACACCCATAGAGTTCTGGTGTTGATCATGTTTTGCACGCGAGAGAGGTTTAGTCAGCGGATCTGCGACATTCAGATCCGTGTGCACTTTGCAAATCTCTATGTCTCCATCTTGAACATTTTCACGGATGGAGTTGAAACGACGCTTGATGTGCCTGGTCTTCTTGTGAAACCTGGGCTCCTTTGCGAGGGCAATAGCTCCAGTGTTGTCACAGAAGAGTTTGATCGGCCCCGACGCATTGGGTATGACTCCTAGGTCGGTGATGAACTCCTTCACCCAAATCGCTTCATGTGCTGCCTCCGAGGCTGCCATGTACTCCGCTTCACACGTAGATCCCGCCACGACGCTCTGCTTGCAGCTGCACCAGCTTACTGCTCCACCATTCAACATATACACGTATCCGGTTTGTGACTTAGAGTCATCCAGATCTGAGTCGAAGCTAGCGTCGACGTAACCCTTTACGACGAGCTCTTCGTCTCCTCCATAAACGAGAAACATGTCCTTTGTCCTTTTCAGGTACTTCAGGATATTCTTGACCGCTGTCCAGTGTTCCTTGCCGGGATTACTTTGGTATCTTGCTACCAAACTTACGGCAAGGTTTACATCGGGTCTGGTACACAGCATGGCATACATAATAGATCCTATGGCTGAAGCATAGGGGATGACACTCATCTCTTCTTTATCTTTTGCCGTGGTCGGTGACTGAGCTGAGCTCAGTCTCATACCTTGTAACATAGGCAAGAACCCCTTCTTGGACTGATCCATTCTGAATCTCTTCAAAATCTTATCAAGGTATGTGCTTTGTGAAAGACCTATGAGGCGTCTCGATCTATCTCTATAGATCTTGATGCCTAATATATAAGCAGCTTCTCCAAGGTCCTTCATTGAAAAACACTTATTCAAGTAGGCCTTAATGCTGTCCAGAAATTCTATATTATTTCCCATCAGGAGTATGTCATCTACATATAATATGAGAAATGCTACAGAGCTCCCACTCACTTTCTTGTAAACGCAGGCTTCTCCATAAGTCTGCATAAACCCAAACGCTTTGATCATCTCATCAAAGCGAATGTTCCAACTCCGAGATGCTTGCACCAGTCCATAAATGGATCGCTGGAGCTTGCATACTTTGTTAGCGTTCCGAGGATCGACAAAACCTTCCGGCTGCATCATATACAGTTCTTCCTTAAGATGCCCGTTAAGGAATGCTGTTTTGACGTCCATCTGCCATATCTCATAATCATAGTATGCGGCAATTGCTAACATGATTCGGACGGACTTTAGCTTCGCTACGGGAGAGAATGTCTCGTCGTAGTCAATCCCTTGAACCTGTCGATAACCCTTAGCGACAAGTCGAGCTTTATAGATGGTAACATTACCATCCGCGTCCGTCTTCTTCTTAAAGATCCATTTGTTTTCTATCGCTCGCCGATCATCGGGCAAGTCTGTCAAAGTCCATACTTTGTTTTCATACATGGATTCTATCTCGGATTTCATGGCTTCAAGCCATTTGTTGGAATCCGGGCCCGCCATTGCTTCTTCATAGTTCGAAGGTTCATTGTTGTCTAACAACATGATTTCCAGGACAGGGTTGCCGTACCACTCTGGTGCGGAACGTGTCCTTGTGGACCTACGAAGTTCAGCAGTAACTTGATCCGAAGTACCTTGATCATTATCATGGTTTTCCTCTTCAGTTGGTGTGGGCATCACAGGAACGGTTTCCTGTGCTGCGTCACTATCCCGCTCAAGAGGTAGTACTTCATCGAGTTCTACTTTCCTCCCACTTACTTCTTTCGAGAGAAACTCTTTTTCCAGAAAGCATCCGTTCTTGGCAACAAAGATCTTGCCTTCGGATCTTAAGTAGAAGGTATACCCTATAGTTTCCTTAGGGTATCCTATGAATACGCATTTTTCCGACTTGGGTTCGAGCTTTTCAGGTTGAAGTTTCTTGACATAAGCTTCGCATCCCCAAACTTTTAGAAACGACAGCTTAGGTTTCTTTCCAAACCATAATTCATACGGTGTCGTCTCAACGGATTTAGACGGTGCCCTATTTAAAGTGAATGTAGCTGTCTCTAGAGCGTATCCCCAAAATGATAGCGGTAAATCGGTAAGAGACATCATAGACCGCACCATATCCAATAGAGTGCGATTACGACGTTCGGACACACCGTTTCGCTGAGGTGTTCCAGGCGGCGTGAGCTGTGAAACGATTCCACATTTCTTTAAGTGTGTACCAAATTCGTGACTTAAGTATTCTCCTCCACGATCTGATCGTAAGAATTTTATCTTTCGGTCACGTTGATTCTCCACCTCATTCTGAAATTCCTTGAACTTTTCAAAGGTCTCAGACTTGTGTTTCATTAAGTAGACATACCCATATCTACTCAAGTCATCTGTGAGAGTGAGAACATAACGATATCCTCCGCGAGCCTCAACGCTCATTGGACCGCACACATCGGTATGTATGATTTCCAACAAGTTGGTTGCTCGCTCCATTGTTCCGGAGAACGGAGTCTTGGTCATTTTACCTAAGAGGCATGGTTCGCACGTGTCAAACGATTCATAATCAAGAGACTCTAAAAGTCCATCGGCATGGAGCTTCTTCATGCGCTTGACACCAATGTGACCAAGGCGGCAGTGCCACAAGTATGTGGGACTATCGTTATCAACTTTAAATCTTTTGGCATCTACACTATGAACATGTGTAATATTACGCTCGAGATTCATTAAGAATAAACCATTGACCATCGGAGCATGACCATAAAACATATCTCTCATATAAATCGAACAACCATTATTCTCAGACTTAAATGAGTAGCCATCTCGTATTAAACGAGATCCTGATACAATGTTCATGCTCAAACTTGGCACTAAATAACAATTATTAAGGTTCAAAACTAATCCCGTAGGTAAATGTAGAGGCAGCGTGCCGACGGCGATCACATCGACTCTGGAACCATTCCCGACGCGCATCGTCACCTCGTCCTTCGCCAGTCTCCGTTTATTCCGCAGCTCCTGCTGTGAGTTACAAATATGAGCAACGGCACCGGTATCAAATACCCAGGAGTTACTACGAGTACTGGTAAGGTACACATCAATCACATGTATATCAAATATACCTTTGGTGTTGCCGGCCTTCTTATCCGCTAAGTATTTGGGGCAGTTCCGCTTCCAGTGACCCTTCCCCTTGCAATAAAAGCACTCAGTCTCAGGCTTGGGTCCATTCTTTGACTTCTTCCCGGTAACTGGCTTACCAGGCGCGGCAACATCTTTGCCGTCCTTCTTGAAGTTCTTCTTACCCTTGCCCTTCTTGAACTTAGTGGTCTTATTGACCATCAACACTTGATGTTCTTTCTTGATTTCAGCCTCTGCTGACTTCAGCATCGAGAACACTTCAGGAATGGTCTTTTCCATTCCCTGCATGTTGTAGTTCATCACAAAGCTCTTGTAGCTTGGTGGGAGCGACTGGAGGATTCTGTCAATGACCGCCTCATCTGGGAGGTTAATGTTCAGCTGGGTCATACGGTTGTGCAACCCAGACATCTTTAGGATGTGCTCACTGACAGAACTGTTCTCCTCCATCTTACAACTGTAGAACTTGTCGGAGACATCATATCTCTCGACCCGGGCATGAGCTTGAAAAACTAGTTTCAGCTCTTCGAACATCTCATATGCTCCGTGATGCTCAAAACGCTTTTGGAGCCCCGGTTCTAAGCTGTAAAGCATGCCGCACTGAACGAGGGAGTAATCATCAGCGCGAGACTGCCAAGCATTCATAATGTCTTGGTTCTCTGGGACGGGAGCGTCACCTAGCGGTCCTTCTAGGACATATTGTTTCCTGGCAGCTATGAGGATGATCCTCAGGTTCCGGACCCAGTCCGTATAGTTGCTGCCATCATCTTTCAGCTTGGTTTTCTCTAGGAACGCGTTGAAGTTCATGTTGACATTAGCGTTGGCCATTGATCTACAAGACATATTTGCAAAGGTTTTAGACTAAGTTCATGATAATAAAGTTCTAATCAAATTATGAACTCCCACTTAGATTAGACATCCCTTTAGTCATCTAAGTGTTACACGATCCGAGTCGACTAGTCCGTGTCCGATCATCACGTGAGACGGACTAGTCATCGTCGGTGAACATTTCATGTTGATCGTATCTTCCATACGACTCGTGTTCGACCTTTCGGTCTCCGTGTTCCGAGGCCATGTCTGCACATGCTAGGCTCGTCAAGTTAACCCTAAGTGTTTTCGCTGTGTAAAACTGTCTTACACCCGTTGTATGTGAACGTAAGAATCCATCACACCCGATCATCACGTGGTGCTTAGAAACGACGAACTGTAGCAACGGTGCACAGTTAGGGGAGAACACTTCTTGAAATTTTATAAGGGATCATCTTATTTACTACCGTCGTCCTAAGTAAACAAGATGCATAATACATAATAAACATCACATGCAATTATATAGTTGTGACATGATATGGCCAATATCATATAGCTCCATTGATCTTCATCTTCGGGGCTCCATGATCATCTTGTCACCGGCTTGACACCATGATCTCCATCATCATGATCTCCATCATCGTGTCTTCATGAAGTTGTCACGCCAACGACTACTTCTACTTCTATGACTAACGTTTAGCAATAAAGTAAAGTAGTTTACATGACGTTATTCAATGACACGCAGGTCATACAAAAAATAATGACAACTCCTATGGCTCCTGCCGGTTGTCATACTCATCGACATGCAAGTCGTGAATCCTATTACAAAGAACATGATCTCATACATCACAATTCATCATTCATCACAACTTCTGGCCATATCACATCACATGATCAATCGCTGCAAAAACAAGTTAGACGTCCTCTAATTGTTGTTGCATCTTTTACGTGGCTGCAATTGGGTTCTAGCAAGAACGTTTTCTTACCTACGAATCACCACAACGTGATTTTGTCAACTTCTATTTACCCTTCATAAGGGCCCTGTTCATCGATTCCGCTCCAACTAAGGTGGGAGAGACAGACACCCGCCAGCCACCTTATGCAACTTGTGCATGTCAGTCGGTGGAACCGGTCTCACGTAAGTGTACGTGTAAGGTTGGTCCGGGCCGCTTCATCCCACAATACCGTTGAGCAAGAAAAGACTAGTAGAGGCAAGTAAGATGACAAAATCCACGCCCACAACAAAGTTGTGTTCTACTCGTGCAAAGAGAACTACGCATAGACCTAGCTCATGATGCCACTGTTGGGGAACGTTGCAGAAAATTAAAATTTTCCTACGGTTTCACCAAGATCCATCTATGAGTTCATCTAAGCAACGAGTCTAGGGAGAGAGTTTGCATCTACATACCACTTGTAGATCGCGTGCGGAAGCTTGCAAGGTGATGATGTAGTCGTACTCGACGTGATCCAAATCACCGATGACCAGCGCCGAACGGACGGCACCTCCGCGTTCAACACACGTACGGGACGGGAGACGTCTCCTCCTTCTTGATCCAGCAAGGGGGAAGGAGAGGTTGATGAAGATCCAGCAGCACGACGGCGTGGTGGTGGATGCAAGGCGTCACAGCAGCAGGGCTTCGCCGAGACTACGAGGGAGAGACGTAACGGGGGGAGGTGGAGGCGCCAGGGGCTGGTGTGTTCTCCTCCTCTCCCCCCCACTATATATAGGGGTGCCAAGGGGGGGGGCGCCGGCCCTAGTAGATGAGATCTACTAGGGGGGGCGGCGGCCTAGGGGAGGTTTCCCTCCCCCCAAGGCACCTAGGGGTGCCTTCCACCACTAGGACTCCTCCTAGGGGGAAACCCTAGGCGCATGGGCCTATAGGGGCTGGTGCCCTTGGCCCATGATGGCCAAGGCGCACCCCCTACAGCCCATGTGCCCCCCCGGGACAGGTGGCCCCACCCGGTGGACCCCCGGGACCCTTCCGGTGGTCCCGGTACAATACCGATAACCCCGAAACTTGTCCCGGTGCCCGAAATAGCACTTCATATATATAATTCTTTACCTCCGGACCATTCCGGAACTCCTCGTGACGTCCGGGATCTCATCCGGGACTCCGAACAACATTCGGGTTTCTGCATATACATATCTTCATAACCCTAGCGTCACCGAACCTTAAGTGTGTAGACCCTACGGGTTCGGGAGACATGCAGACATGACCGAGACGCTCTCAGTCAATAACCATCAGCGGGATCTGGATACCCATGATGGCTCCCACATGCTCCTCGATGTTGTCATCGGATGAACCACTATGTCGAGGATTCGATCAAACCCTGTATGCAATTCCCTTTGTCAATCGGTACGTTACTTGCCCGAGACTCGATCGTCGGTATCCCAATACCTTGTTCAGTCTCGTTACCGGCAAGTCACTTTACTCGTACCGTAATGCATGATCCCGTGTCCAACACCTTGGTCACATTGAGCTCAATATGATGATGCATTACCGAGTGGGCCTAGAGATACCTCTCCGTCATACGGAGTGACAAATTCCAGTCTCGATCCGTGTCAACCCAACAACTACTTTCGGAGATACCTGTAATGCACCTTTATAGTCACCCAGTTACGTTGTGACGTTTGGTACACCCAAGGCACTCTTACGGTATCCGGGAGTTACACGATCTCATGGTCGAAGGAAGAGATACTTGACACTTGCAAAGCTCTAGCAAAACAAACTACACGATCTTTTATGCTATGCTTAGGATTGGGTCTTGTCCATCACATCATTCTCCTAATGATGTGATCCCGTTATCAACGACATCCAATGTCCATAGTCAGGAAACCATGACTATCTGTTGATCACAACGAGCTGGTCAACTAGAGGCTTACCAGGGACATTGTGTGGTCTAAGTATTCACACGTGTATTACGATTTCCGGATAATACAGTTATAGCATGAATAAAAGACAATTATCATGAACAATGAAATATAATAATACTTTTATTATTGCCTCTAGGGCATATTTCCAACACCTACATCATCAAGTGAGAAACAAAACTTCAATGAAGAATTGAGCTTAATGGTGAAGAACTTCAACAAGTTCTACAAGAGTAGAAGCAAAGATAGAAGCTTCAAGTCAAGGTCCTACAATGACAAAAGATCTTCTAGTCGAGAGCGAAACTGCTACAGTTGTGGAAGACCCGGACACTATTCCAATGAGTGTACGGCTCCCTACAAGAGAAGAGAAGATTCTCCAAAAAGAAGAAGCAAAGAATCACCACCAAGAGAGAGAAGGAGTAGAGATGATCGTTATGAACGAAGATACTCACGGAGAAGCAAGGATTCGGAAAGGAAGGAAAAAACATCAAGGAGCTACACAAAACGAAGACATCAAGCTCATGTTGGTGAATGGGTATCCGACTCCGACTCCGACAGCCACTCTGAGAGAAGTTATCACTCCGACTCCGAAGATACTCAAGATGAAGGTGTTGCCGGTCTAGCACTTGTGTCAACCAACTCCTACGACATATTTGACTCACCAAATGAAGGAATTGGAAGATGCTTCATGGCCAAATGTCCTAAGGTAACACACCCGAGTATGTTGATTTCAATAGTGATGAAGATGACTTGTTAGGTGATGATTTGCTTGTTGACAACTCTAGTGATGAATACTATGATGAAACGTCAATTAATCATGCTAATCAAGATAAAACGAATGACAATGATAAGGAGAAGATTGAGGCTCTAACTAAAGAACTAAACACTCTTAAGTTAGCTCATGAAACTATCTTCGAAGATCATCGAGAACTTTTAAGAGCTCATGAGAAATTACGCTTTGAAAAGCTCAATCTTGAGCAAGAGCATGAGTTCTTAAAAGCAATCAATGATGATCTCCGCAAGAAAAGTTCTTCTTACATTGCCAAGCGTTTACTCTTATCCACTTACATGCCTCAAGTCAAGTCTAGTAACAAGAACAAGAAAGATTCTTCCTCTAGCAGTAACAATGATCATGCTAAATCCAATATTGTTGCTTCTAGTAGTTCTCTTGATTCCACTAATGATTCTCTTAGCCAAGTTACACTTGAGCAAGAAAATAGCTTATTGAAGGGAATTATAGAGAAAGGAGTGTACAAAAGCCTTGCCGGGAGTAAGCAATTCGAGGAAATTGTGCGCAAGCAAGGAATGCACCGGAAGAATCAAGGTGTTGGTTTTGAACGAAAGTTCAATGCCAATGGAGTTGAGTGGGAAGAAGATCAATACCCCAAGACAAAGTTTGTTCCTCAACAAGAGAAGTATGATACTTCTTTCAAGGGGACACAAGCTCAAGATGATCTTCCACCACAAGACTACAAGCAAAAAGGCAAGGACAAGCTTCAAGAGGAAATTGATGCATTTGAAGAAGCTCCTAAGACCTTAGTCAAGTGGATTCCCAAGACTACTTCAAGTTCCACTTCATCAAGTACGACTACAACTCCAAGGATTCCCATCAAGATGGTGTGGATCCAAAAGAAGAAGAACTAGAGAGTTCTTGAGGGTGACTCCGCCAACATACTTCACTCTTATCATTTTGGCAAGAACAAGTGCAATCAACTTCCACATCTTGCACTAGTTCAAGGAGTCACAAACCCTCTTGTTGGTAAGACAAGGGACAAGGTAACCTAAAAGTTTTCATGGACATCATCTTGTGTGTGCATCACTCTATGTCTATGGATATCCTTGTTTGTTCCTTGTGGGACTAACCCATGTAGGTATTGAAAGTGCAATTCACTCAAATGGATAGCTCCAAGTGATCTACATCAACATTGAGCATCCACATCTTCAACATCTACATGAAGTCATCATCGACAAAACCCGAGGTTAGTTCATCCCTCTAAGGGGGGATATCACATCTAGGGGGAGCTTTACTCTAAGACTTGAGCTAAAGCAACTCTAAAGATGTGAACACAACAATGCTTTATGTAAAAGTGGTAACCCCACTTGAGCTTAAACGATGAGTATGACCTATGATCAAGTGTTCTCACTTGACTCCTAAGTCAATATACTCATATATAGATGACCTTGTCATCGCAAATTGCTTGATAGATGCTAGAATTGGTTGTGCATGCCTTGTCACATATTTCATTTGCCATCTTATTGTGTGAGCATGCTGGTTGCATATTTTACTCATTCGAGGACATCCACTTGTTGTTTTGATTGTTTGGTTTTATTTCCTTTTGCCAAGTGGATGGACAAGAATGCCTAAGAACCTCCTCTAGCTATCTATGCTTTTCTCGTCTCAAACTCTATTCATGCTACATCACAAAATTTGATCAAGTCAGATTCGAACCACTCTGTGTGAGGAGCGCTCGGAGTCCCCGATTCGTCATAGACTTAAACTTCCAAAACCTCTTTATGATTCTCGGTCTGACCGATACCTCACTTTTGGTCCTACTGAGATCATTAAGTTGATCTAGGTTTTCGATCTCGGTGCAACCGATTTGAACCATTCGGTCACACCGAGTTGCAACAACTATATACAGTTTTGCATCTCGGTGCCACCGAGTTGTTCCACTCGGTCACACCGACAGGGTCGGGCTATATATAGTCACGGGCAAAAATTTGGAAATTTCTCTGAACCCCTTCGCCCGCGCGATAGCCTGCTCTGCCAACTTGGTCTCCGGATCGTCTCCTCGCCGCCAGCCGCCTCCAGTCGCTGGTCTCCGTCGCCGTCAATGGAAATTCAACCCCGCCGTTGCCGCTGTAGCGAGTCTCCGCCGAACTAGGGTATGGACTCGATCTTTGTGCTATTCCCCAATCCGATTCTTAGCACATTGTGATCATCATGATTCTTGCCACGTTTGTTAAACTTCTACCCAGTCAATGAACTCGTAGATTAGGTTTAATTCGAAAATTTTAGGGTTAGGTTTCTGCCGAAACCATCTCGGACCCACCGAGTTGAAAAACTCGGTCCCACCAATTTGGCTTATGCCATTGCACAAGTGAGACTCGGTCTGACCGAGAATTACTTATCGGTGTGACCGATTTTGGAACTCTGTGAAACCCTAGCAGTCTCGGTGCCACCGAACTGTGACTCGGTCTAACCGAGTTCATTAGTTTAGGTGCCAAAACTGCTTCGGTATCACCGAGTTTAGAAATCGGTAGATCCGAGATGCTTTCAGTGGGAAACTAAAACTAAGTTTTTGAATTATTCTTTTGCAAAAATCTCTGCATTTTGTGATGCTCATCCACTCTACCTCATCTATAAACTGTTCACAGGGTCAGCAGTCAGCTTGTTCATCATGTCAGACCAAAGTGATAGCCAGAATGTGTCAGAACAGCAAGTGCAGATGAGTGAGGGCACTAGTCCCTCAAGTTCTTCAGATGAAGGCAGCAGGAGCACCCCTAGCAATCTGCCAAAAGCTGCCACAAGACAAAGGAAGAAGAGAACCTCAGAATCAGAGGATGAGGACTATGTGGCAGAAGAGGAAGCAACTTCAAAGAGAGTAGTGCTCGAGAAGGAACATGGCTCAGCTCAAGGCACAAAGCCAGGATTGAAAATCAAAAGGCCAGCAGGTAGACAGCCTATGCCAAAGGCCAGAGCTTCAACTCAGATTCCTGAAAAGCCTGCAACCATAGAGCCAGTTGCTGCTGAAGGAAAGAAAAGGAAGGAAAGGGTCAAGAAGACCGTAGCCAGAGTGCTTGGAAAGGCTTCCATCATGGAAGAAGAGAAAGAAGAAGAGGTTGCTGCACCAGCACCTAAGGCACCTAAGCTTATGGGTGATGCTATCAGGACAGGGGCTACTGCATCCAAGCCCAAAGAAGCACCCAAAGCTGCCTCCAAGCCCAAGTCTACCCCAAAGAGAAATACGAGGAGCATACCTGCAATTGAGAAGAACAAGGCCCCAGTGCCTGAAGCTGCTGAAGAAGATGATGAAGAGCACGTTCTGAGAAAGCTCAAGCCCAAGATCCCAGACCACAATGATGCTCATCCTGTGGCTGAGGACATGAAGCTCAGAAGGGACTCATGGCTGAGGAAGTGGAGAGAAGCAAATCCATATGCTTCAAGGAGAAGAACTGTTATTGATTATAGGTTCCACACTAAGGAACAACAGGACTTCTATGAGACAGTTTTGTTAGACAAGAAGCCCATGGTTTGTGACATGAGATGGGTCAATTGGGAGTACATCAAGGACAATGAAGAACACTACCCTGGAGTGTATGACAGCTTCAATGCTTGTGGAGTAGCAGACTTTGTTGGGCAGAAGCTCACAAAGTGGAACAAGGAACTCATTATGCAATTCTACTCCACATCACATTTCTACCCAGATGGAAAGATCACATGGATGTCTGAAGGTACGAGGTACCAATCTACTGTTGCTGAGTGGGCACAGCTCATCAATGCCCCAGAGGAGCATGAGGATGACTTGGATATCTATGCCAAGAAGAAGATGGACCACAACTCTATGTCCAATATGTACAAGGAAATTCCAAATGAGGCACTTGATACTTTCAAGTTTGGGTCTGTGCATTATCTTCTGTCAGGGCTGCCAACCATTAACTGGATCCTTAGGCACACTCTGTTGCCCAAATCAGGTGATCACAAGATGATCAAAGGCCATGCAATCAATTTGCTTCATGTATTTGATGTGCCTCAGAAATTCAAGGTCATGAGCCTCATAGTAGAAACTATCAAGAGGACTGCAGCAGATCAAAAGAGGAGCTGTGGTTATGCCCCTCAGATTCAGGAGTTAATCAACTCGAAGATGGGCACATGCATATACTTGTTGGACAAGGAACACTTGCCTATTCATCCAGACTTTGAGGGCAACCAAGTTGTGATGAATGAGAATGAACCATCATCAGTTCAAGCACAAGCAAAGAAGGAGCAGGAGAGGAAGGAGAAAGCTGCCAAGATGCCAACTCAAGAGGAGGCATCTGAGTATTTCTTGAAAACCAAACAAGAGCAGCTTGGTTACTTGATTGCATCCACACTGTGGATTGAGCGAGGACTGGCCACCCTCACTCAGAAACAGCAGAGCTTAGAGAGGATCATGGAACAAAAGTACTATGACTTGGATGTCAAAGTAACAGAGATTCAGTCTGCAGTGGAACAACTTCAGGATGACATGCAGGAGAGGAGAGGCAAGACTACAACTGATGTATTTGCCAGAGTGCCAAGAGCTCAGAGATCATATGCAGTGCCAGTTGCTGACACCAGAGCCACCACTTCTGCACCAGCTACAGCTTCAGTTCCACCAGCTCCAGCATCTACTTCAGCCTCAACTCCAACCACGTCTACAGAAGGCTTCGTCCTTGGAGTGCTCCGGACTCCACCACCACCTGAAGATCAAGTCTGAGTGTCGACTTAGCACTATGCATTTTCTAGGAACTTTTTGGTAACTTGTTGCCAAAGGGGGAGAAAATGTATAGATCATAGGCTTCGAGAGAGAGTGTTGCTTTTATTCTCTCTTGTTTTATTTGGTGGTTTTTCGAACTTTGTTTGCTTTTGTGTGAGATACTATGTCATTGCTCGTGAGACATTGATGATCATGTGTTTGATCATAAGCTACACTTAATGTTTGCTTAATATTATCATCTTATCTATCTTATGTGATCATTCACTATTCTTGGTGATGAGTGCATGTATTTCATTCTTATCATTTTAAGCGCTCCACCAAGATGTATGTGACATGGAAGAGTAACCCATGACTCTAACTCTTTGTGCATTTGCAGTCCAAAGCAAATTTTAAATATGCACAAATTTAGGGGGAGCTCTTACTTGTCACATACTTCTCAAAGCGACGATATATTTCATGCTTATTATCATTTGTCGAAGCTTTGATCTATATGTTGTCATCAATTACCAAAAAGGGGGAGATTGAAAGTGCAACTATCCCTAGGTGGTTTTGGTAATTCATAACAACATATAGCTCATTGAGCTAATGCTATTCCAAGATGACTATTTCAGGAAAGCTCAATGATTGGCATGGCATGGATGTGAAAGTGGAACCCTCAAAATGCTAAGGACAAAGGATTGGCTCAAGCTCAAAAGCTCAAGACTCTTCATTTTATATTTTAGTGATCCAAGATCACATTGAGTCTTTAGGAAAAGCCAATACTATCAAGGAGGGATGAGGTGTTGCTTAATGAGCCTCTTGCTTCATGTGCTTAGTGATATGCTCCAAAACCCTCAACTACTTTCCCATATCCACATATGACCTAAACCCTAAGCCAAACTCGGTCCTACCGATTCTTTCTATCCGGCGCCACCGAGTTTCACTTGTCATAAGCCACTGCCAAACCCTAGCAATTCGGTTCTACCGATAGGGATCTCGGTCTCACCGAGATGGGATTGCAAACTCTCTGTTTCCCTTTCGTAACTTTTCGGTCTCACCGAAAGAGCGAATCGGTCCCACCGAGATTGCAATGTAAACTCTTGTTTCCCTTTTGTAACTTTTCGGTCTCACCGAAAGAGCAAATCGGTCCCACCGAGTTTACCTGACCAACTCTCTGGTTAGCTTATTACCAAACTCGGTCTCACCGAGTTTGTGTAATCGGTCTCACCGAGATTACGTTATGCCCAAACCCTAACCATATCGGTCCTACCGAGTTGCATGTCAGTCCCACCGAAAATCTCTAACGGTCACTAGGTTTACCTTTTCGGTCCGACCGAGTTTGTTGATTCGGTCCCACCGAGATTGGAAAACTGTGTGTAACGGTTGGATTTTGTGTGGAGGCTATATATACCCCTCCACCTCCTCTTCATTCGTGGAGAGAGCCATCAGAACACATACACAATTCCAACTCATATGTTCTGAGAGAGAACCACCTACTCATGTGTTGAGACCAAGATATTCCATTCCTACCATATGAATCTTGATCTCTAGCCTTCCCCAAGTTGCTTTCCACTCAAATCTTCTTTCCACAAAATCCAAATCCTATGAGAGAGAGTTGAGTGTTGGGGAGACTATCATTTGAAGCACAAGAGCAAGGAGTTCATCATCAACACACCATTTGTTACTTCTTGGAGAGTGGTGTCTCCTAGATTGGCTAGGTGTTACTTGGGAGCCTCCGACAAGATTGTGGAGTTGAACCAAGGAGTTTGTAAGGGCAAGGAGATCGCCTACTTCGTGAAGATCTACCGCTAGTGAGGCAAGTCCTTCGTGGGCGATGGCCATGGTGGGATAGACAAGGTTGCTTCTTCGTGGACCCTTCGTGGGTGGTTGCTTCTTCGTGGACCCTTCGTGGGTGGAGCCCTCCGTGGACTCGCGCAACCATTACCCTTCGTGGGTGGAGCCCTCCGTGGACTCGCGCAACCATTACCCTTCGTGGGTTGAAGTCTCCATCAACGTGGATGTAGGATAGCACCACCTATCCGAACCACGGGAAAACATCCGTGTCTCCAATTGCGTTTGAATTCTCCAAACCCTTCCCTTTACATTCTTGCAAGTTGCATGCTTTACTTTCCGCTGCCAATATACTCTTTGCATGCTTGCTTGAATTGTGTGATGATTGCTTGACTTGTCCTACAATAGCTAAAATCTGCCAAGAACTAAAATTGGGAAAAGGTTAAGTTTTTATTTGGTCAAGTAGTCTAATCACCCCCCTCTAGACATACTTTCGATCCTACATCCTTAAAGACTCAATCTGATAAGATAACTTCAAAGGGAAAACTCAATCCATTACAAGAGAGTAGAGGGGGAGAAACATCATAAGATCCAACTATAATAGCAAAGCTCGCGATAGATCAAGATTGTACCACCTCAAGAACACAAGAGAGAGAGAGATCAAACACATAGCTACTGGTACATACCCTCAGCCCCGAGGGAGAACTACTCTCTCCTCATCATGGAGAGCACCGGGATGATGAAGATGGCCACCGATGAGGGATTCCCCCTCCGGCAGGGTGCCGGAACAGATCTAGATTGGTTTTCTGTGGCTACGGAGGCTTCTGGCGGCAGAACTCCCGATCTATTGTGCTCCCCGAAGTTTTTAGGGTATATGGGTATATATGGGAGGAAGAAGTACGTCGGTGGACCTCCGGGCTGTCCACGAGGCATGGGGGCGCGCCCCCCACCCTCGTGGGCAGCCCGGGACTCTCCTGGTCCATATTCGATACTCCGTGGGCTTCTTCTGGTCCAAAAATAAGTTTCGTGAAGTTTCAGGTCAATTGGACTCCATTTAATTTTCCTTTTCTGCAATTCTCTAAAACAAGGAAAAAACAGAACTTGCACTGGGCTCTGGGTTAATAGGTTAGTCCCAAAAATAATATAAAAGTGTTTAATAAAGCCCATAAACATCCAAAACAGATAATATAATAGCATGGAACAATCAAATATTATAGATACATTGGAGACGTATCAGCATCCCCAAGCTTAATTCCTGCTCGTCCTCGAGTAGGTAAATGATAAAAACAGAAATTTTGATGTGGAATGCTACCTAACATATTCATCATGTATTTATCTTTATTGTAGCAAGAGTATTCAGATCCATAAGATTCAAGACAAAAGTTTAATATTGACATAAAAACAATAATACTTCAAGCATACTACTAAGCAATCATGTCTTCTCAAAATAACATGGCCAAAGAATGTTCATCCCTACAAAATCATATAGTTTGGTCATTCTCCATTTTCGTCACACAAGAATGCTCTCATCATGCACAACCCCAATGATAAGCCAAGCAATTATTTCATACTTTAGTAATATCAAACTTTTTTCAACTTTCACGCAATACATGAGCGTGAGCCATGGATATAGCACTATGGGTGGAATAGAATATAATGAGGGGGTTGTGTGGAGAAGACAAAAAGGAGAAAGTCTCACATCGACACGGCTAATCAATGGGCTAGGGAGATGCCCATCAATTGATGCCAATGCAAGGAGTAGGGATTTCCATGCAACAGATGCACTAGAGCTATAAATGTATGAAAGCTCAACAAAAGAAACTAAGTGGGTGTGCATCCAACTTGCTTGCTCAGGAAGACCTAGGGCACTTAAGGAGGCCCATTGTTGGAATATATAAGCCAAGTTCTATAATGAAAAATTCCCACTAGTAAATGAAAGTGACAAAACAAGAGACTCTCTATCATAAAGATCATGGTGCTACTTTGAAGCACAAGTGTGGAAAAAGGATAGTAGCATTGCCCCTTTTTATTTTCTATTTTTTGGCCTTTCTCTTTTTTTGGGACAATTCTCTATTAATGATGATCATCACACTTCTATTCATTTACAACTCAAAGATTACAACTCGATACTAGAACAAGATATGACTCTATATGAATGCCTCCGGCGATGTACCGGGATTGCAATGAATCAAGAGTGACATGTATGAAAAATTATGAATGGTGGCTTGGCCACAAATACGATGTCAACTACATGATCATGCAAAGCAATATGACAATGATGATGCGTGTCATAATAAATGGAACGGCGGAAAGTTGCATGGCAATATATCTTGGAATGGCTATGGAAATGCCATAATAGGTAGGTATGGTGGCTGTTTTGAGGAAGATATAAGGAGGTTTATGTGTGATAGAGCATATCATATCACGGGGTTTGGATGTACCGGCGAAGTTTGCACCAACTCTCAATGTGAGAAAGGGCAATGCACGGTACCGAAGAGGCTGGCAATGATGGAAGGGTAAGAGTGCGTATAATCCATGGACTCAACATTAGTCATAAAGAACTCACATACTTATTGCAAAAATATATAAGTCATCAAAAACCAAGCATTACACGCATGCTCCTAGGGGGATAGATTGGTAGGAAAAGACCATCGCTCGTCCCCGACCGCCACTCATAAGGAAGACAATCAAATAACACCTCATGTTTCAAATTTGTTACACAACGTTTACCATACGTGCATGCTACGGGACTTGCAAACTTCAACACAAGTATTCCACAAATTCACAACTACCCAACTAGCACAACTTTGATATCACTATCTCCATATCTCAAAACAATCATCAAGTATCAAACTTCTCTTAGTATTCAATGCACTTATATGAAAGTTTTTATTATATCCCTCTTGGATGCCCATATTAGGACTAATTTCATAACCAAAGCAAATTACCATGTTGTTCTAAAGACTCTCAAAATAATATAAGTGAAACATGAGAGTTCATCTATTTCTACAAAATAAAACCACCACCGTGCTCTAAAAATATATAAGTGAAACACTAGAGCAAATGGCAAACTACTCCGAAAGAGATAAGTGAAGATCAATGAGTAGTCGAACAATTATGCAACTATATGAAGACTTTGTAACATTTAACAATTTCAGATGTTGGTATTTTATTCAAACAGCAAGCAAAAAAATGAAATAAAATGACGCTCCAAGCAAAACACATATCATGTGGCGAATAAAAATATAGCTCCAAGTAAAGTTACCGATGAACGAAGACGAAAGAGGGGATGCCTTCCGGGGCATCCCCAAGCTTAGGCTCTTGGTTGTCCTTGAATATTTCCTTGGGGTTCCTTGGTCATCCCCAAGCTTAGGCTCTTGCCACTCCTTATTCCATAATCCATCGAATCTTTACCCAAAACTTGAAAACTTCACAACACAAAACTTAACAGAAAACTCGTAAGCTCCGTTAGTGAAAGAAAACAAAACACCACTTCAAGGTACTGTAATGAACTCATTATTTATTTATATTGGTGTTAAACCTACTGTATTCCAACTTCTTTATGGTTTATAAACTCTTTTACTAGCCATAGATTCATTAAAATAAGCAAACAACACACAAAAACAGAATCTGTCAAAAATAGAACAGTCTGTAGTAATCTGTAACTAACGCAAACTTCTGGAACCCCAAAAATTCTAAAATAAATTGCTGGACGTGAGGAATTTGTCTATTAATCATATGCAAAAAGAATTAACTAAATAGCGCTCTCCTATAAAAAATGGCAGCAATTCTCGTGATCACTAAAGTTTCTGTTTTTTACAGCAAGATCAAGAAGACTTTCCCCAAGTCTTCCCAACGGTTCTACTTGGCACAAACACTAATTAAACACAAAAACACAACAAAAACAGAGGCTAGATAAATTATTTATTACTAAATAGGAGCAAAAATCAAGGAACAAAATTAAAATTGGGTTTCCTCCCAACAAGCGCTATCATTTAACGCCCCTAGCCACGCATGATGATTTCAATGATGCTCAAATAAAAGATAAAAATTGTGACATAAAGAGAGCATCATGAAGAATATGACTAGAACATTTAAGTCTAACCCACTTCCTATGCATAGAGATTTTGTGAGCAAACAACTTGTGGGAACAATAATCAACTTGCATAGGAAGGTAAAACAAGCATAACTTCAAAAAATTTAAGCACATAGAGGGGAAACTTGATATTATTGCAATTCCTACAAGTATATATTCCTCCCTAATAATAATTTTCAGTAACATTCTGAATGAATTGAAGAATATAACCAGCACCTAAAGCATTCTTTTCATGATCTACAAGCATAGAAATTTTATTACTCTCCACAGAAGCAAAATTCTTCTCATTCGGAATAGTGGGAGTATCATAAGAGACCCGAATACTATAAATTGTGTCCACATTAAAAGAGTAATGTTCAGAAAAAGGGTAATCATAATCATGACAAATTTTATAAATATAATCATCACTACTTTTTATAGCATAAGTGTTATCACAATAATCATCATAAGTAGCAACTTTGTTCTCATCATAATCGATTGAAACCTCTTCCAAGATAGTGGAATCATCACTAAATAAAGTCACGACCTATACAAATCCACTCTCATAGTTATCATAATAAGATTAAACATCCTCCAAAATAGTGGGATCATTACTTCCTAAAGTTGACACTCTTCCAAACCCACTTTCATCAATATAATCATCATAAGTAGGAGGCATGCTATCATCATTATAAATTTGCATATCAAAACTTGGGAGACTAAGAATATCATCTTCATTAAACGTTGCATCCCCAAGCTTGGGACAAACATTAATTGCAGCAAATATATTCTCAAAAACATCATATTCATCAAACATAGCATCTCCAAGCTTGGGCCTTTTCATATCATAAGCATAATCACTCTCATCATTAATAGTATGGATAGCGCCAATAGTATATCAATTATCATATTCTTCCAAGCAAGTGCCAAAAATATTTTCAAGATCATAAGAAGTATCATTATCTTCCACAATTATATTTTCATGAGGCACAACAGTAATAGGAGCAACATTATTTGGGAGAGATATCTTTTTACCTCTCTTCCTTTTTCTTTTCTTCTTCTTCACCACATCATGTGTGGGTTGAATCCTCTTTTTGGAGCTCCTCATTAATGAGATTGGTTGAATAGAAGGCTCCTCCTCGTTACCTGATTCATCATAAGAAATAATAGGAGAATATTGGGAAGTCTCTTCCCTTTCGTTAGTATTCTCTTCATCCTCTATTTGTTTTCTTTTCTTTATGTAATTGGCAATATAAGGGTTTTCAACGCAATTCACCGCACAATACATATAAATTTCCTCTAGATCAAAATCAAGAAATTTATCGAGATTAAATTTTGGAATACCCTTAGTTATACGTTTCATTTCTTCATAACGCAAAAGAAGACTAAGCTCTTTATGATGCTCAAGAGTAATCAAGTTATCACAATTTTTGGACACGACTTGATCATGAAACAAATAACATTGAAGCTTTAAATGACCATGTTCATTGCAAAGTTCACAAGGATGGCGATAAATATTGAATCTTTCAGCACAAACATCTAGCCTTTCTTGCAACAATTTAGTATCTAAATGCTTATGCCTCTTGCAATATCTATCTTCCCTATTTGGTGTGTACTTGCAAACCCAATGCACTCCACAAAAATTGACATGTTTATAGGAGAAATTTTCATCATAACTAGTGCAATCATCATTAGTACTATGGATATTCAAGGAGTTCATACTAACAACATTGCAATCATGCTAATCATTCAAAGATTTAGTGTGAACATTTTAATGCATTCTTCTTCTAACACTTTGGCACAATTTTCCTTTCCATCATACTCACGAAAGATATTAAAAAGATGAAGCGTATGAGGCAAACTTAATTCCATTTTTTTGTAATTTTATTTTATAAACTAAACTAGTGCTAAAACAAGAAACAAAAAGATTCGATTGCAAGATCTAAAGATATACCTTCAAGCGCTAACCTCCCCGGCAACGGCGCCAAAAAAGAGCTTGATGTCTACTACACAACCTTCTTCTTGTAGACGTTGTTGGGCCTCCAAGTGCAGAGGTTTGTAGGACAGTACAAATTTCCCTCAAGTGGATGACCTAAGGTTTATCAATCCGTAGGAGGCGTAGGATGAAGATGGTCTCTCTCAAGCAACCCTGCAACCAAATAACAAAGAGTCTCTTGTGTCCCCAACACACCCAATACAATGGTAAATTGTATAGGTGCACTAGTTCGGCGAAGAGATGGTGATACAAGTGGTATATGGATGGTAGATAAAGGTTTTTGTAATCTAAAAATATAAAAATAGCAAGGTAACTAATGATAAAAGTGAGCACAAACAGTATTGCAATGCATTGAAACAAGGCCTAGGGTTCATAGTTTCACTAGTGCAAGTTCTCTCAACAATAATAACATAATTTGATCATATAAATATCCCTCAACATGCAACAAAGAGTCACTCCGAAGTCACTAATAGCGGAGAACAAACAAAGATATTATGGTAGGGTACGAAACCACCTCAAAGTTATCCTTTCTGATCGATCTATTCAAGAGTCCGTAGTAAAATAACACGAAGCTATTCTTTCCGTTCAATCTATCATAGAGTTCGTACTAGAATAACACCTTAAGACACAAATCAACCAAAACCCTAATGTCACCTAGATACTCCAATGTCACCTCAAGTATCCGTGGATATGATTATACGATATGCATCACACAATCTCAGATTCATCTATTCAAACCAACACAAAGTACTTCAAAGAGTGCCCCAAAGTTCCTACCAGAGAGTCAAGACGAAAATGTGTGCCAACCCCTATGCATAGGTTCATGGGAGGAACCCGCAAGTTGATCACCAAAACATACATCAAGTGGATCAATAGAATACCCCATTGTCACCACGGGTATCCCATGCAAGACATACATCAAGTGTTCTCAAATCCTTAAAGACTCTTTCCAATAAGATAACTTCAAAGGGAAAACTCAATCCATTACAAGAGAGTAGAGGGGGAGAAACATCATAAGATCCAACTATAATAGCAAAGCTCGCGATACATCAAGATCGTACCACCTCAAGAACACGAGAAAGAGAGATCAAACACATAGCTACTGGTACATACCCTCAGCCCCGAGGGAGAACTACTCCCTCCTCGTCATGGAGAGCACCAGGATGATGAAGATGGCCACCGGTGAGGGATACCCCCTCCGGCAGTGTGCCGGAACGGGTCTAGATTGGTTTTCGGTGGATACAAAGGCTTCTGGCGGCGGAACTCCCGATCTATTGTGCTCCCCGAAGTTTTTAGGGTATATGGGTATATATGGGAGGAAGAAGTACGTCAGTGGACCTCCGGGCTGTCCACAAGGCAGGGGGGCATGCCCAGGGGGGTGGGATTTCCCCCCACCCTCATGGGTGGCCCGGGACTCTCCGGGTCCATCTCCGATACTCCGTGGGCTTCTTTTGGTCCAACAAAAAGTTCCGTGAAGTTTCAGGTCAATCGGACTCCGTTTGATTTTCCTTTTCTGCAATACTCTAAAACAAGGAAAAAACAGAAACTGGCACTGGGCTTGGGTCAATAGGTTAGTCCCAAAAATAATATAAGAGTGTTTAATAAAGCCCATAAACATCCAAAACAAATAATATAATAGCATGGAACAATAAAAAATTATAGATACGTTGGAGACGTATCAGGGGTTGCTGCACATCCGTGATGTTGAGGGACCAAGGAGGACTGAAAGCGTGGAGACAAGACTCGAGGCAATGGAGGAAAAAGTTTTCAAGTGCCAGGAGATGGTGGAGCATAGACTCGACACTAACCACATAATGATCACGGAGTTCACCAACAACACCAAGCAAGAGGCCAGGAACATCGGGGAGACCATCTTCAAGCTTCACGAGAAAATCAAGCATCTCCAAGCCCAGATCTATGACCCGCAAAACCAAAACTGTGAGTATGAATATAGATTCAAGAGGATGAGTTTGGCTGCAGATTTGAGGATTCCAGAGACTTGGTCATCCTTCTATGATGGTGAGCCTATGCCATGGAAGATGGACGACAAGCCCACATCATCAACAACTCCATCATCACCACCTTCAAGGAAGGAGGCATAACACATGGGTATGGGCACTCCCCTTGGCAACTGCCAAGCTTGGGGGAGTGCCCCGGTATCGTATCATCATCACACTTTTATCTTTGCCGTTTTTCTTAGTTCGATCCTTTTGGTAATATCTTGATCTAGTAGAATAAAGTTTTAGTATGATCTAGTTTTGAGTTTTGCTTTATGATCCTTCTATGTAATCAAGTCCGTGAGTTATATAATAAAGATTAGTGTTGAGTCAAGGGCTTTGCCATCTTGCTATGATCTTGAGGAAATAAAAATAAAAAAGAAGAGAAAGAACAAAAAGAAATAAAGAGATCATATGGATCTTATGGAGAGTAATGACTTCACATATAAAGAGTATGATGAATAAAAGTTGTTGAGAGTTGACAAACATAGTTTTGGTCATCGTTGCAATTAATCGGAAGTAATAAAGAAAGAGAGGTCTTCACATATAAATATACTATCTTGGACATCTTTTATGATTGTGAGCATGCATTAAAATATGACATGCTAAAGAGTTGATGTTGGACAAGGAAGACAACGTAATGGGTTATGTTTTCTTACATCCGAAATAAATTATATTGTCATGGATCATCCAACATGTTGAGCTTGCCTCCATCTTTTGCTAGCCAAATTCTTTGCACCAAGTAGATATACTACTTGTGCTTACAAATATCCTTAAGCCCAGGTTTTCCATGGGAGTCCACCATATCTACCTATGGATTGAGTAAGATCCTTCAAGTAAGTTGTCATTGTTGCAAGCAATAAAAATTGCTCTCTAAATATGTATGATTTATTAGTGTGGAGAAAATAAGCTTTATACGATCTTGTGATGTGGAAGACATAAAAGCGACGGACTGCATAATAAAGGTCCATGCCACAAGTGGCAATATAAAGTGACATTCTTTTGCATTAAGATTTCGTGCATCCAACCATAAAAGCACATGACAACCTCTGCTTCCCTCTGCGAAGGGCCTATCTTTTATTCTTGTCTTATACGAAAGTCTTGGTGATCTTCTCCTTTCCTTTTTACGTTTTATCCTTTGGCAAGCACAATGTGTTGGAAAGATCCTGATATATATAGCCAATTGGATGTGAGTTTTCATGAACTATTATTGTTGACATTACCCTTGAGGTAAAAGGCTGGGAGGCAATACTATAAGCCCCTATCTTTCTCTATGTCCCATTAAAACTCCATATCCATAAATATTGCGTGAGTGTTAGCAATTGTGAAAGACTAAATGATAGTTGAGTATGTGGACTTGCTAAAAAGCTCTTATATTGACTCTTTCCGATGTTATGATAAATTGCAATTGCTTCAATGACTGAGATTATAGTTTGTTAGTTTTCAATGAAGTTTATGATTCATACTTGAAACTGTGAATGAATTGTTACTTTAGCAAAAGAGATCATATGACAATATATATATATATATATATATATATATATATATATATATATATATATATATGAGTTAATTATCCTTTTGCCCTCAGTGGTGTCCATGTGCTCAGTTTTGCCCTCAGATGCGAATTGTCCTTAGTTTTGCCCCTAGTCCGTGCACAACAACTATGACGAGGCCAAACGGCCATATTTGAGTCCATTCCATCCGCCGACGTTAGTGGTTGTGGGTCCGGAGCATACATGTGGGACCGCATGGATGTGGGTCCGGAGCTGACATGTAGGCCCGTGCAACTAAATCCCCAAATCATTCTAGCTCACACCCATCCGCCTGGCCGGCTGTCCTACGCCGCCGCCACCTGCGCCGCGGCTAGCACCTGCCCCGCCACCAGCTGCACGGCCTGCTCCGCCGCTACCGCCCTGCGCCTACGCTCCATGGCTACCTGTAACGCCCACCACCTTCCAGCGATGTCACGGGTGGGGCGCCTGCCACCTGCTCGATCCGCGGCGCGGCCTCCTTTCGTGCGCCCGGCCAGAGCGCTCAAAGGTGGGGGGCTGCTGGAGCTATTTGAACTAGGAGGAAGAACCCTAGGGTGAAATGGTGAGCAGCAGCGACCCCGGAGTATTTGGCGAGGTAGGCATCGGGCCGGAGATCCGCCGCGTCCACGACTGGGTTCCCGAGGGGTAAGTCTCGTGTAACATCCCAAATTTTCAATTTGGAATGTTATACATTAGGTCCTAGAAAATCCTAAGCAACTCAAGGATCCAGGGAGAGAGTTGGGGATTTCGTTATTTACATATTTGAGTTTTCTCAAATTTTGTAAACAGGATCATTTGATTTTATTTATTTTATCATCAATTATTTCTATTACAAAAATATGAGAGAGGGAATAAAATGACTTTCCCAAAATATAGAAATATTGAGGATTTAATAAAAAAATCAAATAAGATTTATTTCGGAGTTTTTCGGTATTTTTAATTGAATTTAGGAAATATGCGCGTTTTTCAAAGTTGTAGTTTGGGCCCAGATAAATGTTCACTTTATCGCGCTTGATTTTAGAAACCCGGGAAAATTTATTTCGTGATTTTTGGAGTCCGTTTGGTATTTCTTTTTATTTTTCTTCCGAGCGTAATTATTAAGAAAAAAAAACGAAACCGACTATGGGCCGTACCCGAGCGGGACTCCGCCCGGGGGCGCCTTTATATAGCGCCGCACCTGAGCCCCAGCCCACACCAGCCCCGTGCCCGATCCGCCGCCGCCGCCGCCCGAGGTTCGCCGCCGCCTCGACTTCCGTGCCGATTTTTTTTTTAAAAATTATTTTCTTTTTCATCGGTTTTATTTTCGAATTTTATTTTTATTTTTTTATTTTAATTATTTTCGGATTAGGTTAATTACCGATTAATCTGTTCGTCGTTTTTCTTTTTCGTCGGATTTTCCGCGGTTATTTTCTGATCGCGATTTCTTATCCGATTTTCGTTTTAGTATAACTTTTCGCTCGTTTATTGGAATCAGGCGATTCAAGCGCCTGGAGTTTCATCTCGAAACCCTCTTTCCGAATAATCAACTTAAACATGTTTTTGCTACTATAAAATTTGACTTAGATCCAGATTACTAGAACGAAGTTGTTTTCTTTCGCCGTTTGACTTCTTTTGCTTCGTTCGATTTGATTCTTTTTGCAAACCAGGGTTCTTAAGTTGAATTTTCTGGTTAGATCTTCTACTTGAGTTTTATCTGTGCATTAGATGAGTACTTATTGTATGCTTGTTTGTTTGTCTGCGATAGAATACCCGGAGTGCGCCGCCTGTTACTTTGAATCTCTAGGTTTCGCGGATCATCAGCAAGGCAAGTAACACTTTGATCATACCTTTTCTACAACCTAGTTTTATTGCATTAGATCAATTCTCACACATTGCATGATTAGGATCTAATTAAATTATGGGACGGGAAGTAGATGAGGTAGTACCTATTACCTGTTTATCATCAAACCTTTGGGAGTTACTTCTACGTTTGCTTATTATGCCATGCTATGCTAGTAGACGTGGATTGGGTGAGTGAAATCCATGACAGATTTGAGATTGATAATTAATGGTTTATCTAAGGTGGCAACTTAAACACACATCTGGGTGGATTGAGGCACCTGGGGTTTCCAGGACTTGCCTATTTTTCTTTTGGACCGCCACCCAGGCTCAAAGAGATCATGAGATTATTCATACTAGAAACTTCCGTGTGCAGCCACAAGCCATTATGGGCTCTGGCATAGTTGACTAAGTTGTGCGAACTCTTACAATGGTAGACTAGCAGATGTAGGGGATGTAGGTGGTACGGTCTACCCGATCGTAAGGTGCTAGCACTTCTGAAAGACTATGTCTCGGTCATCCGTCTTCTCAAACACCCTGTAGTGCGAGAAACCAAACGGAGGCGATCGAGTCTTGTGGGGAAAAGTGCGCAAACCTCTGCAGAGTGTAATAAACTAATCATGGTTAGCCGTGTCCCCGGTTATGGACATCTTGAGTATCTAGTACCTGGATTATCATGTGAATCTCAACATGTTACTCTAAAGTTAATTTTGTTGGGTTTTAATGATGTTACTTAATTGGGATTGAGAATGCTGTCAACCATTCTCAATGTTCAACAACCACCATGATAGTAATTAAATTTATTCCTTTGAAGTAGGGAAAAATTGGTTTTACGCAAAACAGTAACCATAGAGCTTTCCACCAGCCAAATATGCATATAGTATAGTTGTTGCATTCCATTACTCTCTATGTGTTACCTTGCCAGCATATTCCATGTGCTGACCCGTTTTCGGGCTGCAACGTTAATGTTGTAGACTTTTCAGATGACGATTAAGGAGTTTTTAGGTCGTGGTTCTATACTCAGCGATGCCGTTGGAGTTGATGGACTCAGTTATCTTCCAAGCCTTCCGCTTTTATCGTTATTAGATGGCCTTAAGCCATATTTATTGTAATAAGTTCTCTTTTGAGACGCTCGATGTAATAAGTGTGTGATTGCTACTCTGCTATAAATCCTCCGAGTACTGTGTGGTGTCAGCATTACTGATCCAGGGATGACACTAGAGCATAGAGATCAGACTGTTTGAGGTCTGGTCGCTACAGAGATGGTATCAGAGCACACGCTGACTGTAGGACACGACCACTAAGCTAAAGACCTAGATCACTCTCTTCTCTTCTGACTTCTCATCTTTTCTACTCTTTAGGATGGCGGATGCAAGAAACAAGTTCACACAACCAGATGAAGATACACCCTTTGGACGCCACTTGAAGGAAGTCACTAGATACCTGAACATAGGAGTACCAAGCTTCACGGGAACCTACAACGCCACTTTACTTGAGGAAGAGCGCTGGATGGTTCAATTTCAAGTTCCAGGAAGGACGTTCATGCCAGTCACTAAGCCCATAGAGTTTCCTTTTGATGCACCAACTTGGAGTCTAGGAAAGAGTATGGCAGCTCACATCGCCATGGGACGCATTGGAGAAGTCTATCGCAAGGATCTCAAGGATACTATCTACCAGATTTGTGGGCGCCGAGATGAACACTAGGAGATGATCAGCACCAGGAAAGATAGATCAATCACAACTTTTATCCAGAAGTTAAACCAGCACATTCGACGACAGGAGAATCAGATGTGCGCCGACATGATAGATCTGAAGAAGGCTAAAACTAGAATCAAGGAACTGGAGGAAGAACTCAAGGTTACACATTAAGATTATGAAGAAGAAATTGAAGTATTGGTGGAGAAGAATGAAAATCTGATCAAGAAGATTGGAATATTTATGGGAGGCCCGACACCAGTAGATGAAGACGAAGAACCCAAGGAGATTAGCCCGAAAGACTATATCATCATTGACGGCACTGACTCGGAACAAGATAGTAGCAATGATGACTATGTGGATGAAGCAGGAGCAGATATCATGGAGTCTACAACCGTATAATATTTCTAGTAGACCACCTCATCAGTAGTAGTAGTCCACCATGTAAATATAGTAGTCCGAGCACTCTTACGATAGCTAGATCGATTGTATGCCTTTGTTTGATTGAATGAAGTGAATTGTTTGCTTTTGCCACATGTGCATATGGGTAGTGTTTTCTCTTTAGACCCCCTCTATTCTTATATCTCATCTTTTCTAAACCCTCAGATGCCTCCGAGACGTGACCCCGGATTTGCCTTTCCGCTGGAGCTCGCCCAGTTGATCCAGCAGCAGAACACTTTGATGCAGTTGCTAGTTCAGAATCAGAATAAGGGAAACAACAACAACAACCCACCCCACCACCACCACCTGTTGACCACTTAGCCCGTTTTCTTAGACTGAATCCGCCGGTGTTTTCCAGTAGCACTGAGCCGATAGTAGTAGATGATTGGCTCTGCAAGATAGCTAGGGAGTTGACCACAGCAGGATGCACAGATGCGGAGAAGGTTAAGTTTGCCGCACATCAGTTAGAAGGACCGGCAACATCCTGGTGGGAGAATTTCACAGCCACCTTCCCAGTCGACACTGTCACATGGGACCAGTTTCAGCAGGCTTTTCGTACTGCCCATGTTTCAACAGGAGCAATGGCCATGAAGAAGCATGAGTTTCGTAACTTGCGCCAAGGAGGACGGACAGTTGGCCAGTATGTGGAGGAGTTTAGTAAGCTAGCACGTTATGCCCCAGATGACGTTGCTACGGATGCAGCTAAGCAGGAGAAATTCCTGGAAGGACTGACTGATGAGTTAAGTATGCAGTTGATGGTAACCACCTTCAACAACTACCAGGAGTTGTTAGATCGTGCTCTTATCATTGAAGGGAAGCAGCAGCAAATTGAGAACCGCAAGAGGAAGTATGGACAAGGAAAGTATAATTCAGGAGTTCAGCAGAAGCCACGTTTTACCCCTAGACCGGGAGGACATTTTCAGCATACCCATGGAGTAGGTAGCTCGCACAATCACAATGGCACCAAGAATAGTAACGGGAATGGAGGAAGCAATGGACAAAACCGCAACACCCCATCAACCCCAGCCAAGAGAGATCTGAGTCAAGTCACCAGTTTCAAGTGTTCCAAGACCGGACATTATGCCAATGAATGTCCTGAAGGCCAATATGGCAATGGAAACTCTGGAAAGAAGCCAAACCCTTTCAACAGGGGACAGGTGAACCACGTTAATGTGGAGGAGGTTGAAGCTCAGCCCGATGCAGTAATAGGTAAGTTTTTGGTTAAGACATTTACTGCACTCGTTCTTTTTGATACTGGTGCATCGCATTCATACATATCAAGGGGATTTGTGGAAAAGTATAGCCTGCCCACTAGGGTTCTCAAAACACCTATGCTAGTAAGCTCACCAGGAGCAGAGTACATGGCCAGTCAAGGATGTTTTCAAGTGCCATTAAGTATAGGAAGGCATGTTTTCCCAACAGATTTAATTATTCTGGAATCCCAAGGTCTGGATGTGATTCTTGGTATGGATTGGCTGTCGATGTATGGAGGAAACATTGGTTGCGCCAGTAAGACAATTTTGCTCACAACGCCAAAAGGAAGAAGGATCAAGTATGTATCCCGACATGCGCCAAACAGGACACAAGTAAATTCCTTATCAGGAGTTGTGCAGGAGGAAGTACCAGTGGTAAAGGATTTTCCTGATGTATTTCCCGAAGAGTTGCCAGGCATGCCACCGGATAGAGATATTGAGTTTTTGATTGAACTTTTGCCAGGCACTGGGCCAATATCGAAGCGACCATATAGGATGCCAGCAAAAGATTTGGTGGAAATTAAGAAGCAGATTAAGGAGTTACTGGATAAAGGTTACATTCGCCCAAGTTCTTCGCCTTGGGGATCACCAGTACTTCTAGTAGAGAAGAAGGATGGATCGTTAAGGATGGTTGTTGACTATCGAGGATTGAATGAAGTAACAATCAAGAACAAGTACCCGCTACCAATGATCAATGATCTGTTTGATCGATTGCAAGGAGCTAAAGTGTTTTCCAAGATTGATTTGCGATCAGGGTACCATCAGTTGAAGATTCGAGAACAGGATATTCCGAAGACAGCTTTTACCACAAGATATGGACTATATGAGTATACCGTTATGTCATTTGGACTGACTAACACGCCTGCCTATTTTATGAACATGATGAACAAAGTGTTTATGGAGTTTTTGGATAAGTTCGTCGTAGTGTTCATTGATGATATCCTGATTTATTCAAAGAATGAAGAGGAACATAAGGAGCATTTGCGTTTGGCACTTGGAAAGCTCAGAGAACATCAATTATATGCCAAGTTCAGCAAATGTGAGTTTTGGTTGAAGGAAGTAGGATTCCTCGGACACGTTATATCTGGAGAAGGTGTAGCAGTAGATCCCGCTAAAGTTGAAACCGTGACCAGGTGGGAAGCCCCAACAACAGTTGGAGAGATCCGGAGTTTTCTTGGACTCGCAGGATACTACCGGAGGTTTATTGAATTTTTTTCAAAGATTGCGAAGCCTATGACGGAGTTGCTGAAGAAGGATACCAAGTTCAAATGGACTGAGGAGTGTGAGGCTAGTTTCCAGGAGTTGAAGAAACGCTTGGTTACCTCACCAGTGTTGATTTTGCCAGATCAAACCAAGGATTATGAGGTGTATTGCGACGCTTCACGTCGAGGACTTGGAGCAGTGCTTATGCAGGAAGGGAGAGTTGTTTCGTATGCTTCACGACAACTGAAGCCTCATGAATTGAATTATGCCACGCATGATTTGGAGTTAGCAGCCGTAGTGCATGCATTGAAGACATGGAGACATTTCCTCATTGGAAATCATTGTGAGGTGTACACGGATCACAAGAGTTTGAAGTACATTTTCACGCAGAAGGAGTTGAACCTCAGACAAAGGAGATGGTTGGAGCTCATCAAGGATTATGATATGAGATTGCATTATCATCCCGGGAAGGCTAATGTAGTAGCTGATGCATTAAGCCGCAAGAGCCATGTCAATACGTTAATGACGGGAGAAATACCCAAGGAGTTAGCAGAAAATCTTCGTGAACTATGTGTGGAAATAGTTTCGAGAGGCTATGTAGCAACGTTGGAAATTCAGTCAACTTTGATGGATAGAATCAGAGAAGCTCAGAAAACTGACAAAGAGATTGCCGCTATAAAGGGGAAACTGAGCAAAGGAAAAGCTAAAGGATTTCGTGAGGATGAGCACGACACCCTATGGTTTGAAGACCGTGTTTATATACCCAATGACCCGGAGATCAGAAAGTTGATTCTGCAAGAGGCACATGATTCACCGTATTCGATTCACCCAGGAAATACCAAGATGTATCTGGATTTGAAGGATATTTTCTGGTGGACCAGAATGAAGAAGGATATTGCGGAGTATGTAGCAGTTTGTGACGTATGTCAGAGAGTAAAGGCAGAGCATCAGAAGCCAGCAGGATTGTTGCAACCATTGCCGATACCTGAATGGAAGTGGGATAAGCTAGGCATGGATTTTATCACGGGATTACCAAGGACTCGTTCAGGCTATGACTCAATTTGGATTGTAGTTGATCGATTAACGAAAGTAGCACATTTCATCCCAGTAAAGACCACTTACACCAGTGCTAAGTTGGCAAAGATATACTTGACCAGGATCGTATGTTTGCATGGAGTTCCGAGGAGCATCGTATCAGATAGAGGAACCCAGTTTACCTCAAAGTTCTGGAAGCAGTTGCATGAGACTTTGGGTACTAGGCTAGAATTTAGTACAGCTTATCATCCGCAGACAGATGGACAGACCGAGAGAGTCAATCAGATTTTGGAGGATAGGCTGAGAGCTTGTGTGCTAGATTATGGATCTAGTTGGGACGATAATTTGCCATATGCAGAGTTCTCTTACAATAATAGCTATCAGACCAGTTTGAAGATGGCCCCTTTCGAAGCTTTGTACGGAAGGAGGTGCAGGACACCATTGTCATGGGACGAAGTTGGAGACGGCCAGTTGTTTGGACCAGATCTGATTAAAGAGTCTGAACAGAAGGTGAAGTTGATTCGCGATAGGCTCAAGGTAGCCCAGTCCAGGCAGAAGAGCTACGCAGATTCTAAACGCAAGGAGACAGTTTACGAGTCGAAGACAGAGCTTATCTTCGAGTATCCCCACTTCGAGGGATTAAGCGCTTTGGAGTTAAGGGGAAGTTAGCGCCACGATTTGTAGGACCATATCGAGTTTTGGAGCGTATGGGAGAAGCGGCCTACAAGTTGGAATTGCTAGAAGGATTGACAGGAGTTCATGATGTGTTCCACGTTTCTCAGTTGAAAAAGTGTCACGCGGAGATGGCTGACATACCTTTGAGAGACACAGTGCCATTGGAAGCAATTCAGTTGGATAACAATTTTACCTATGAGGAGAAACCAGTCAAGATTCTTGAGTTTGCCAGCCGAGTCACTCGCAGCAAAGTTATCAAGTTTTGCAAAGTTCAGTGGAGCCACCACACGGAGGATGAAGCCACCTGGGAGCGAGAGGAAGATTTGCTCAAGGACCACCCTCACCTATTTTCTAGCCAACCTGAATCTCGAGGGCGAGATTCATCTTAAGGGGGGTAGGTTTGTAACATCCCAAATTTTCAATTTGGAATGTTATACATTAGGTCATCATGCATATCATATTTTATTTTGCTTTTGGTTTTGATCCTAGAAAATCCTAAGCAACTCAAGGACCCACGGAGAGAGTTGGGGATTTCGTTATTTACATATTTGAGTTTTCTCAAATTTTGTAAACATGATCATTTGATTTTATTTATTTTATCATCAATTATTTCTATTACAAAAATATGAGAGAGGGAATAAAATGACTTTCCCAAAATATAGAAATATTGAGGATTTAATAAAAAAATCAAAACCTTTGGGAGTTACTTCTACGTTTGCTTATTATGCCATGCTATGCTAGTAGACGTGGATTGAGTGAGTGAAATCCATGACAGATGTGAGATTGATAATTAATGGTTTATCTAAGGTGGCAACTTAAACACACATCTGGGTGGATTGAGGCACCTGGGGTTTCCTGGACTTGCCTGTTTTTCTTTTGGACCACCACCCGGGCTCAAAGGGATCATGAGATTATTCATACTAGAAACTTCCGTGTGCAGCCACAAGCCATTATGGGCTCTGGCATAGTTGACTAAGTTGTGCGAACTCTTACAGTGGTAGACTAGCAGATGTAGGGGATGTAGGTGGTACGGTCTACCCGATCGTAAGGTGCTAGCGCTTCTGAAAGACTATGTCTCGGTCATCCGTCTTCTCAAACACCCTGTAGTGCGAGAAACCAAACGGAGGCGATCGAGTCTTGTGGGGAAAAGTGCGCAAACCTCTGCAGAGTGTAATAAACTAATCATGGTTAGCCGTGTCCCCGGTTATGGACATCTTGAGTATCTAGTACCTGGATTATCATGTGAATCTCAACATGTTACTCTAAAGTTAATTTTGTTGGGTTTTAATGTTATTCCTTTGAAGTAGGGAAAAATTGGCTTTACACAAAACAGTAACCATAGAGCTTTCCACCAGCCAAATATGCATATAGTATAGTTGTTGCATTCCATTACTCTCTATGTGTTACCTTGCCAGCATATTCCATGTGCTGACCCGTTTTCGGGCTGCAACGTTAATGTTGCAGACTTTTCAGACGACGATTAAGGAGTTTTTAGGTCGTGGTTCTATACTCAGCGATGCCGTTGGAGTTGATGGACTCAGTTATCTTCCAAGCCTTCCGTTGTTATCGTTATTAGATGGCCTTAAGCCATATTTATTGTTATAAGTTCTCTTTTGAGACGCTCGATGTAATAAGTGTGTGATTGCTACTCTGCTATTAATCCTCCGAGTACTGTGTGGTGTCAGCATTACTGATCCAGGGATGACACCGGAGCACAGAGATCAGACTGTTTGAGGTCTGGTTGCTACATCTCGCCTCTTGTTTAGATTGAGCTTAGTTGTGCATTTGAACACTTGATTCTAGTAGGTTTGCCCAATTAGTGTGTTGATTGCGTCTCTGTTTTTCGCCGCTTAGGATGAAGTTGCGGTTTGCTTTCATGGTGCACATTAGAAGGGACCGGTACATGTTCGATGCAAAGGATAAGAAGAAATACCAAGGAGGTTTTGATTATCGGTTGCCAATGGCTAGTAATTGGAGTTTCAGACAATTTGGGGAGGTAATTTGTAGCCAATATCCTTGGGGTTTGCTTGATGACGTGGTATACAAATACTATGATGGGGAAAAGAATTGGGTGACAGTTAGTAATGATGAAGAGCTAGCTACCATGTTTGTTAGGCATAAAGAGAAAGATAATTTTCATGTGAGGCTGCAAGTTGATGTGCTTGAGCAGGCATTTGGACCTAGGATGGCGGGTGCAACATCTCGGGGAGAACCAAGTCGTCGTAATGGCATCTCTAGCCAGAATAGTTCAGTTGGTGCATGGCGACGTGGTGGCTCGACAAGTGTGGGCAACAACAGTAGGGTCCTCCTTGAAGTGGAGCCTGATGGCTACAATTCTGGGTTGATGAAGAGAAGCTATATTCTGATGTTATTCGGAATTTATGACGGGCACCTCGGACTGAAAACCAAGATGAGGCTCACAATGCAGTCTGTGTGGATGATGACGCGATGGGTGAGGACGAAGACCTTGCAGCTGTTGAATGGGACCCTTTGAACCCTCAGATGGAAGAAGGTACAGTTTGTGCATCCATGAATGTGTGTAGAAATGCACTTGTGACATACTGCATCAAGGTAGAACGTACTTTCAAAGTTGACAAGAGCGATCAAGTACGTTACAGAGTGCACTGTCCGACTGAGGGTTGTCCATGGAGGCTGCTCGCATCTAAAATGCGGAATAGCACTAATGTTCAGGTTAAAGTGAACCCTTTTAAGCACACATGCTAGGAATCAACCCTTAGGAAGGATACAATCAGTAGAGCCAAGTCAAGATGGGTGGCAGAAGAAGTAAAGAAGTGGGTGAAAGAAAACCAGCAAGTGGGTCCAAAGGAATTGCAGAAGAACATCAAAGATAAGTTCAAGATAGATTTACCATACATGAGGTTGTTCAATGGTAAACAACATGCTATGGATTCTATTTATGGTAACTGGCAGGAAAGTTTTCAATTGTTGTATTCATTCAAAGGTGAAGTGGAGATGACAAGCCCAGGTAGTATTGTAGATATTGATCACCACACCATGGAGTACACATTCAGGGGAGTGACAAAGACCAAGGAATGCTTTAGGAGGGTTTTTGTCTGCTTTGAGGCTTGTCGCCGGGGTTTTTTGGCAGGCTGCAGGCCTTATTTGGCTATTGATGCCACTTTTCTCACAGGGAGGTTTAAAGGACAGTTAGTAGCAGCTTGTGCAGTTGATGCACATAGTTTTTTATTTCCAGTTGCCTATGGTGTGCTGGAGACAGAGTCTGAGGAGAGCTGGACTTGGTTTTTGCATAATCTCCGCCGGGCTATTGCACATCCCAATGGGTTGGTCATTCATACAGATGCCTGCAAAGGTTTGGAAGTGGTCATGGACAATGTGTTCCCTGGAGTAGAGCATAGGGAATGCATGCGTCACCTTGCTGCAAATTTCATGAAGAAATTCAAAGGAAAGGTGTATACCGACAATTTATGGCCAGCACCTTTGACTTGCAGTGTGAAGAAGCACAACTACCACTTGAGGCAGTTATACATGAATCCCAAAGTGAAAGAATACTTGGAAACACACCACTCCAAGTTATGGGCCAGAAGCCAATTCAGTGAAGTGAGCATAGTTGACTATGTGCACAATAATCTATTAGAGTCTTTCAACTCAAGGATCCGGAAACTAAAGGGTCATTATGTGGTGGATTTGCTTGACAGGATAAGGATAGAATACATGCAAAAATTTCATTATTGTGCAGGAATAGCCGAGGCAAAATTCATGGGCCACATTATCATCCCTGCTGTGATGAATGAACTGAAGCAGAAGACAACAGGCTTGGAAATGAACATGACTCTTTGCTCGGGTACCACAGGATAGATATCATATTTGGATAAAGAGAAGAGGGAATGGAGATATCCAGTGGATTTAGAAGCTAGAACTTGCAGTTGTAGGCAGTGGCAGATAATTGGGTTGCCATGCATTCAAGCCTTGTTTTTCATCACTTCTCTCCCAGGTCCAGCAGGGAACATACAACAGTATGTGCATGATTACTACTCTGTTGCAAGGTTCAAAGCCACATATGCTTATTCCATGCCTGCTATGGAGGGAAAACAACAATGGGACATGGTGGACCCTGGATTCAAGCTTTGCGCTCCAGTTCTAAAGAGAGCAGCAAGTAGACCAAGGAAGAGTCGAATCAGACCTCACAGCGAAGGAGCTGGACTCGGAGCGAGGAAGCGTAAGTGCACAAGGTGTGGTGGGTCTGGTCATTTTGGTAAGTATTGTGATAACACAGTAGATCCAGCGTTCGGAGAGAGTTTCGATGAAGGCTTCGATGAAAATGTTGGTCAGCAACCGGTTGCCTCAACGGATGATGAAAATGATGGTTAACAGCCGGTTGCATCAGATGAGGATTTTGACGAGGTTCCAAATGATGATGGTCAACAGCCGCATGATTTTGACGATGATCCAAAATATCCTCCAAATAATGATTCAAGTGTGGCTCCAAATGGTGATCCAAGTGAGGCTCCAAATGGTGATCATGGTGATCCAAGTGAGGCTCCAAATGGTGACCAACCTTCTGTTGTTGTGAGTTCTGCTAGGTATGTAAATCTTGCAAGGGTCAAATACTACTGTACATCTATCACTTGACATGATCTCATTACCGTTTATGTTTTGCAAAACTCTATGATAGGTTTGAAGAAGACGCGCAAGGTACTGACAACCAAGAGAAGAATTAATGAGCACAAGGTGCACGAGGAGCAAAGTGATGGAAAGAAGCTCAAGGAATAGACAGAAGCCCCAACGCTATCTATGAATAATTATGAAACATTATGAATAAGAGATGATGTTTTATTATGAAACATTTATCACTTGACATGTTGTATTTCTGTTGGATGATGTTGGACCTATGTTAGAAGTATGTTTGACATGATGTTTAAATATCTGTTGGATGATGTTTGAATGAGCACATGGTTCTTCCTTTTTTTGATTTTTTTGAATTTTGTTGTGCTCATTTAAATTCTGGTCAAACCTAACTTTGACCAATATTTAAACAAGTCTAAAACATCAAAATGAAAAACTAAGCCTGGATACTTCTTAGTCAATCCAAAATGAAGCTGTGGTGAGGTTTTTGAAATTTTCATGAAAAAATGTGCTAAAAAGAGGGGTCCAAAGGTAGGGTAAACGGCCTCATTTCTAAGCAAGGTTTTTTTTCGACCTTATCTAAATCAGCCAAATAACTTGCATACACATATATTCTATATGTACAGACTATGTGCGCTGGTTTATCCATTTTTTGATTTTTTTAATTTGTTTTGCTCATTTGAATTCTGGTCAAACTTAACTTTGACCAAGATTTAAACAAGTCTAAAACATCAAAATGAAAAACTAAGCCTGGATCCTTCTTAGTCACTCCAAAATGAAGCTATGGTGAGTTTTTTGAAATTTTCATGTTCATTTCCCCAAAACACTTCTCTTCACTTCATACAAGAGAGTTTGAGATACTCGAGATATCATACAATACACATGAACTTATCATTTAAATGTATGTAAAGCTTGTTTATCAAGTTAAATTGTTAGTATATGACATAAGAAGACTATGTGCGCAGGTTTTTTATTTTTCTGATTTTTATTTAATTTATCATGCTCATTTGAAATCTGGTCAAACATAGCTTTGACTGCTCCAAACCCCTCCCAAACCCCGCTAACCCTAGCGCTGAACAAGGACCATTCATCTAACCCTAGCGGCGATCAAGGGCTGTCGATCTAACCCTTCTAGAAGGAATCTGTGGGGAGGAGGGGGGCAATCCGCGAGATGCAATCTGATTGGCTGGGAGATTGTTTTTTTAAGAAATACCGGACGCGCTGGATGGACCGTTGGGCCGTCTCGTTGTCTGGGCCTGAGACCGCAGTAAATAGCTCGTCTCAGCCTTTCCAGACCTTGCATGCCTGGAGGCGGCGACGTGGGTTTGCATGCGCGGGAGGCGGCGACATGCATGCATGCAAGCGAGGCGAGCGAGGCACGCTAGGTGAGCTAGGCTAGCGAGGCGAGTTAGGTGGTTCAGGGCACTGGTTCAGGGCAGCGATTCACATGCACCGCCCGGTCAAAGAGCTATGCAGTGATTCAGATGCACGCACGCGCCCCATGCATCGTTTTCGTGCAAAAATTTAAGTGTGCAAAACGTAACGGATACACACACGCGTCCGGATACACACACGCGTCCGGATTCACACACGCACCATTCTCATCCTTTCTCTCTTCCTCTCCCACCCACATGCCTATAAATGGGGTGCCTCTCTTCCTCTCCCACCCACAAGCCAGATCCGATCCTCTCCAACTTCAAACACCCAAGCGACCGAGCCCTCCCCAAGAGAGACCAAGTGAAGATGCAGTTCAACGGGCCAACCTTCAACCGTCCTCCTATCGTGCCGGAGCTGCGCTACCCACCGGGCGTGCTCGTGGAGAGGGAGCTCCGTGTGTGGGATATTTCAAGGTGGAGGGGTTCCGTCGAACTCACCCGCGCCTTCCTCAGAGCCGGCTATGCCCACCTCCCACGGGGCTCACCGAGGATGTTCACCCTCAACGAGGTTCGTGACCGCGGAGACATCCTCCTACTGCTCACGGTCACCTTCACCAACCCGTTTGACGCGCGCGAGCTCCTCGGTCAAGTCTTTTGGTGCGGCTGCGAGGCCATCTTCTTCACCGTCTACAACATCTACACCAACTACGAGTGCATCTTCCCTGCTCCAGGCCAGATGCACTCCCTTCCCTACGACGAGGAGGAGGAGGTGTGAAGATGAAGACAGTGTTGAAGGGGCGCGCACAGCCAAGGTGGAAGAAGGAGGTCAAGATGAAGATGTTCAAGCCCGGAGTCAAGCTCATCATGTTTCGTTTTTTATTTTGTTGCTTTTCTATGTCGTGTCGTGTCGTGTCATGTTTCGTCATGTGTCCGTGAACTGTCCTGAACTTATTATTGTAATGGTACGGTGTGTTCCATCTTATCTAAGTCATTAGGGTTTATTATGTGTGTTAGAAAATGTCCGTGCCCAAACATATCATTTCTTCCCTAAACAAGTCATGAAGTTCAAGAACTTGTGGTTTTCATTAATGAAAATCGGAGGGGGTGAGAATCCCTCTGTTTCATTCAAAAAAAAGTCATGAACTAACATGCAAATTTATTCCCTTTAAATCCTAAACCAAGTGCCACTCTGACCAAAATCATGTGGTAGTGCAACATACATTTTCAACCTTCCAACCCTCCAAAATTTAAGTGCAAAACAAAGGAAAACCACTCTCACGCATGTGCAAACATTCACGGTCTCACTATTTTTTTAAAAAAATTCACAGTCTCACTATGTATACCTTCCTTCCCTACCCATGTCAAAGTCTTGCCATCTGTCCTAGCAGTGACCAGCGCAGCCCTAAACAACACAAACCCACGCAGTCCTGGGTTCGAGTCCCTAGCCGCACCAATTTTTTCTGCATTTTCCACCCTTCATTTTTAGACAAATTATGTTTTTCTCAATGTAATGCCCTTAAAAAATGTTCATTTATTTTGGCACCAGGCGTAAACCTCTACCAGAGCTGAGGCACATTTTCCATGACATTTTGGTCTTTGATTTAAATCACGGTGTATTTGAATTGGATTAATTAAAAGCTCCAAAAAATTTCTATCTTTAATTGTTTGTCTCCGGAATAATTCAATTAGCTTCCACAAAAAGTTTCAGCATTATGATTTACTGCCTAAATTAAATTAGAATAGAAAACAGAAAAATACGCAAGAGAACTCCGGAATGGGCCTAATTGGATGCAGTTGGCCCATTAGTCTAGCCTGCACTTGGCTCTACGCTCTGAATTTGGCCCAAGAGCAACCTTTTTTTGGACAGAAAGGCAGAGTAGAGAGCTGCATTTCATTGATCAAAAGTTTCCGAATTCCTAATTTTTTCTCTTTTTTTCAACATATATAAATGTTGGTCACTTCTTCTCTTTTTGTTTCAACATTTAAGCAAGTTTAACCAACATTTAAACTTGGTGAATTTCTCAAACAATTTCAAGATTACAAATTCCTCCATAATTCATGCCTTTCCATACATTTTCAACATTACAACCAGTGCGATTACCATACCTACAAATGCCCAAAAGTATTTGCAAATGGGTATTGGTAGTGCTTGATCTTCAAGCTTCCTAACCTTCTTCTTCAACATCCTAAGCTCAATAGCTAGCTCTCTGTCAGTGCGTGCTTCGCCCTCCATCTCTTCTTCCGGAGCTCGTGGTGCGGCCACTGCCGTTCGTGGCAGCATGCACAACCATTCTTCATGCTCTTCTTGCAGTTCATTCATCAGAGTCTTGGCCAGAGCATCGACCCAAAGAAACAAGCATGTCACCTGCATGAACACCAAACAGATCAACCCATTGCTCAAAGATCCTGACCACGAAAATGGTGCAATTGCCCCGATTCTTACCCCATTCTCGCTGCACACGTAGAACGAACGATTCTGGTTCCTCAGTGTCTGAGAAACCCTCCGATCAATGCCCGCCCGGCACCACGGACAGACGAAGACAGGCATGTCCACATGCGCCCGGCTCTGCATCCGCGAGGTGGCGCGGGAGCTTGAGGAAGACATGGAGCTCGGAGCCGAAGGGGATCTCAACGCCGCCGCGCCCTCCACTGCTAGCTTCCCATCGCCCGCCCTCCACAGCTAGCTTCCCACCGCTGTGCTCTCTCTCTCTCTCGCCGTGGTCACCGCCGTGCTCTTTGTCGCCGTGGTCACCGCCGTTGTTGCCCGCTTATATAGCACACCCGCCAACGACTCTCTGATCAACGGCTCTCTGTTGGGTCCCACAAGCCACTCGTGCAACGGTCTGATAAAATTGGCCGTCTCTGCTGCCTGGTCCCACCTGTAAGGGCCGATTCAAAAGGTTGACCTGACGGAGAAGACAGAGTTCACGGAACGAGTCAGTGCGCATGGAGTAGGGGCAAAACTGAGCACAATTCGCATGTGAGGGCAAAACTGAGTACATGAACACCACTGAGGGAAAAAGGATAATTAACCCAATATATATATGTTGCTATTGTAAGAATGATCATGATGCCCTCATGTCTGTATTTTATTTTTATCGACACCTCTTTCTCTAAACATGTGGTCATATTTTTCGATATCGACTTCCGCTTGATGAAAAGCGAGGTCTAAGCTTGGGGGAGTTGATACATCCATTTTGCATCATGCTTTTACATAGATATTTATTGCATTATGGGCTGTTATTACACATTGTGTCACAATACTTATGCCTATTCTCTCTTATTTTACAAGGTTTACATGAAGAGGGGGGATGCGGACAACTAGAATTCTGGGCCAGAAAAGGAGCAAATATTAGAGACCTATTCTGCACAACTCCAAAAGTCCTGAAACTTCATGGGAACATGTTTCAGAATATATAAAAATTATTGGGTGAAGGATGTACCAGAGGGGGGCCACCCACCATCCACGAGGGTGGGGGGCGCTCCCTGCTACCTCTTGAGCATGCGTTAGTTTTCCCTTGAAGAGGAAAGGGTGATGCAGCAAAGCAACGTAAGTATTTCCCTCAGTTTTTGAGAACCAAGGTATCAATCCAGTAGGAGACCACGCGCGAGTCACCTCGTACCTACACAAACAAATAAGAACCTCGCAACCAACGCGATAAATGGGTTGTCAATCCCTTCACGTTCACTTGCAAGAGTGAGATCTGATAGAGATAATAATAAAAAGATAAATATTTTTGGTATTTTTATGATATAAATTGAAAGTAAAGATTGCAAAATAAAATAGATTGGAAACTTGTATGATGGAAAATAGACCCGGGAGCCATAGGTTTCACTAGTGGCTTCTCTCAAGATAGCATAAGTATTACGGTGGGTGAACAAATTACTGTCGAGCAATTGATAGAATTGAGCATAGGTATGAGAATATCTAGGTATGATCATGTATATAGGCATCACGTCCGTGACAAGTAGACCGACTCCTGCCTGCATCTACTACTATTACTCCACACATCGACCGCTATCCAGCATGCATCTAGAGTATTAAGTTCATAAGAATGGAGTAACGTTTTAAGCAAGATGACATGATGTAGAGGGATAAACTCATGCAATATGATAGAAACCCCATCTTTTTATCCTCGATGGCAACAATGTAATACGTGTCATTTCCCCTACTGTCACTAGGATTGAGCACCGCAAGATTGAACCCATAGCTAAGCACCTCTCCCATTGCAAGAAAGATCAATCTAGTAGGCCAAACCAAACTGATAATTCGAAGAGACTTGCAAAGATAACCAATCATACATAAAAAAATTCAAAGAAGATTCAAATATTGTTCATAGATAATCTTGATCAAAAACCCACAATTCACCGGATCTCGACAAACACACCGCAAAAAGAGTTACATCGAATAGATCTCAAAGAAGATTGAGGAGAACATTGTATTGGGATCAAAAGAGAGAGAAGAAGCCATCTAGCTAATAACTATGGACCCGAAGGTCTGAGGTAAACTACTCACACATCATCGGAGAGGCTATGGTGTTGATGTAGAAGCCCTCCGTGATCAATGCCCCCTCTGGCGGAGCACCGGAAAAGGCCCCAAGATGGGATCTCACAGGTACAGAAGGTTGCAGCAGTGGAATTAGGTTTTCGTGGTGCCCTCCGATGTTTTGAGGGTATGTAGGTATATATAAGAGGAAGAAGTAGGTCGGTGGAGCCACGAGGGGCCCACGAGGGTGGAGGGCGCGCCTAGGGGGGTAGGCGTGCCCCCTGCCTCGTGGCTTCCTAGTTGGTTGCTTGACGTCCACTCCAAGTCCTCTGGATCATGTTTGTTCGAAAAATAACGGTCCCGAAGGTTTCATTCCGTTTGGACTCCATTTGATATTCTTTTTCTGCGAAACACTAAAATAGGCAAAAAAACAGCAATTTGGGCTGGGCCTCCGGTTAATAGGTTAGTCCCAAAAATAATATAAAAGTGTATAAATAAGCCCATTAAACATCCAAAACAGAATATATAATATCATGGAACAATCAAAAATTATAGATACGTTGGAGACGTATCAAGCATCCCCAAGCTTAATTCCTGCTCGTCCTCGAGTAGGTAAATGATAAAAACAGAATTTTTGATGTGGAATGCTTCCTAACATATTTCTTAATGTAATTTTGTTTGTTGTGGCATGAATGTTCAGATCTGAAAGATTCAATATAAAAGTTTAATATTGACATAAAAATAATAATACTTCAAGCATACTAACTAAGCAATCATGTCTTCTCAAAATAACATGGCCAAAGAAAGTTATCCGTACAAAATCATATAGTCTGGCTATGCTCTATCTTCATCACACAAAATATTAAATCATGCACAACCCGGATGGCAAGCCAAGCAATTGTTTCATACTTTTTTTCAACTTTCACGCAATACATGAGCGTGAGCCATGGACATAGCACTATAGATGGAATAGAATGGTGGTTGTGGAGAAGACAAAAAGGAGAAGATAGTCTCACATCAACTAGGTGTATCAACGGGCTACAGAGATGCCCATCAATAGATATCAATGTGAGTGAGTAAGGATTTCCATGCAACGGATGCACTAGAACTATAAGTTTATGAAAGCTCAACAAAAGAAACTAAGTGGGTGTGCATCCAACTTGCTTGCTCACGAAGACCTAGGGCAATTTGAGGAAGCCCATCATTGGAATATACAAGCCAAGTTCTATAATGTAAAACTCCCACTAGTTTATGAAAGTGACAACATAGGAGACTCTCTATCATGAAGATCATGGTGCTACTTTGAAGCGCAAGTGTGGAAAAGGATAGTAACATTGCCCCTTCTCTCTTTTTCTCTCATTTTTTATTTGGGCCTTCTTTTTTCTTTTGGCCACTTTTCTTTTTCTTTTTTTTCCGTCCAGAGTCTCATCCCGACTTGTGGGGGAATCATAGTCTCCATCATCCTTTCCTCACTGGGACAATGCTCTAATAATGATGATCATCACACTTCTTTTTACTTACAACTCAAGAATTACAACTCAATACTTAGAACAAAATATGACTCTATGTGAATGCCTCCGGCGGTGTACCGGGATATGCAATGAATCAAGAGTGACATGTATGAAAAAATTATGAACAGTGGCTTTGCCACAAATACGATGTCAACTACATGATCATGCATGACAATATGACAATGATGAAGCGTGTCATAACAAACGGAACGGTGGAAAGTTGCATGGCAATATATCCCGGACTGGCTATGGAAATACCATAATAGGTAGGTATGGTGGCTGTTTTGAGGAAGGTATATGGTGGGTGTATGATACCGGCGAAAAGTGCACGGTAATAGAGAGGCTAGCAATAGTGGAAGGGTGAGAGTGCGTATAATCCATAGACTCAACATTAGTCATAAAGAACTCACATACTTATTGCAAAAATCTATTAGTTATCGAAACAAAGTACTACGCGCATGCTCCTAGGGGGATAGATTGGTAGGAAAAGACTATCGCTCGTCCCCGACCGCCACTCATAAGGAAGACAATCAATAAATAAATCATGCTCCGACTTCATCACATAACGGTTCACCATATGTGCATTCTACGGGAATCACAAACTTCAACACAAGTATTTCTCAAATTCACAACTACTCAACTAACATGAATCTAATATCACCATCTCCATATCTCAAAACAATTATCAAGTATCAAACTTCTCATAGTATTCAATGCACTTATATGAAAGATTTTATTATGCCTAAAAGCAAATTACCACGCTGTTCTAAAGGACTCTCAAAATAATATAAGTGAAGCATGAGAGATCAATTATTTCTATAAAATAAAACCACCACCGTGCGCTAAAAAATATAAGTGAAGCACTAGAGCAAAAACTATATAGCTCAAAAGATATAAGTGAAGCACATAGAGTATTCTAATAAATTCCGATTCATGTGTGTCTCTCTCAAAAGGTGTGTACAGCAAGTATGATTGTGGTAAACTAAAAATCAAAGACTCAAATCATACAAGATGCTCCAAGCAAAACACATATCATGTGGTGAATAAAAATATAGCCCCAAGTAAAGTTACCGATAGACGAAGATGAAAGAGGGGATGCCTTCCGGGGCATCCCCAAGCTTAAGCTTTTGGTTGTCCTTGGATTTTACCTTGGGGTGCCTTGGGCTTCCCCAAGCTTAGGCTCTTGCCAATCCTTGTTCCATAATCCATCAAATCTTTACCCAAAACTTGAAAACTTCACAACACAAAACTTAAAAGAAAATCCCCTGACCTCCGTTAGTAAAAGAAAACAAACCACCACTTCAAGGTACTGTAATGAACTCATTATTTATTTATATTGGTGTTAAACCTACTGTATTCCAACTTTTCTATAGTTTATAAACTCCATTAATAGCCATAGATTCATCAAAATAAGCAAACAACACACGAAAAACAGAATCTGTGAAAAACAGAACAGTCTGTAGTAATCTGTAGGTTTCGAATACTTCTGGAACCCCAAAAATTCTAAAATAAATTTCTGGACGTGAGGAATTTATCTATTAATCATCTGCAAAATAATTAACTAAATATCACTCTCCAACAAAAAATGGCAGCAATTCTCGCGAGCGCTAAAGTTTCTGTTTTTTACAGCAAGATCGCAAAGACTTTCCCCAAGTCTTCCCAACAGTTCTACTTGGCACAAACGCTAATTAAACACAAAAAACACAACCAAAACATAGGCTAGATAAATTATTTATTGAATAACAGCAAGGAAATTTTTTGGGTTGGCTCCCAACAAGCGCTTTTATTTAAAGCCTTTTAGCTAGGCAAAAGATTTCAACGATGCTCACATGAAAGACAAGAATTGAAGCACAAAGAGAGCATCATAAAACACGTGACAAACACATCTAAGTCTAACATACTTCCTATGCATAGGCATCTTATAGGCAAACAAATTATCAAGGAAAGCAAAAACTAGCATATGCAAGGAAGCGGAAAGAAACAATAGCAATCTCAACATAACGAGAGGTAATTTAGTAACATGAAAATTTCTACAACCATATTTTCCTCTCTCATAATAATTACATGTAGGATCATAAGCAAATTCAACAATATAGCTATCACAAAACATATTCTTAACACGATCCACATGTATGCAAATTTGGCACTCTTCCAAAATAGTGGGATTAACATTAACTAAAGTCATGACCTCTCCAAACCCACTTTTATCAAAAACTTCATAAGATTGAACATTCTCCAAATATGTGGGATATAAAGTTGACACTCTTCCAAACCCACTTTCAATATTATTGCAAACATTATAATCAATATAATATTCATCTTGGGTCTTAAATAAATTTTCAAGATCAAAAGAAGAATCACCCCAATCATGATCATTGCAACAAGTAGTAGACATAGCAAAACTAGCATCCCCAAGCTTAGGGTTTTGCATATTATAAGCACAATTGACATTAATAGAATTTATACTATCATCATTGCAATCATGCTTTTTATTCAAAGATCCATCGTGAATCACTCCATAATGTAGTTCATCACAATTTTTAGATTCACGAATTTCAAGCAAAACTTCATAAAGATAATCTAGTGCACAAAACTCACTAGCAATTGGTTCATCATAATTGGATCTCTTAAAAAGATTAACAAGTGGATGAGGATCCATAGATCTTAGGTTCTCTATTTAGCAATAAATAAACAACTATTACAACCAAACGAGCAAATGAGCCAAGTACGACATCAAAGCAAATGAAAATATGAACAAAAGAAGGGTGAATAAAACGGCAAGGGTGATGTGGGGGAGAGGAAAACGAGAGGCAAATGGCAAATAATGTAATGCGAGGGATAAGAGTTTGTGATGGGTACTTGGTATGTCTTGACTTGTGCGTAGACTCCTCCGCAACGGCGCTAGAAATCCTTCTTTCTACCTCTTGAGCATGCATTGGTTTTCCCTTGAAGAGGAAAGGGTGATGCAGCAAAGCAGCGTAAGTATTTCCCTCAGTTTTTGAGAACCAAGGTATCAATCCAGTAGGAGACCACGCGCGAGTCACCTCGTACCTACACAAACAAATAAGAACCTCGTAACCAACGCGATAAAAGGGTTGTCAATCCCTTCACGGCCACTTGCAAGAGTGAGAACTGATAGAGATAATAATAATAAGATAAATGTTTTTGGTATTTTTATGATATAAATTGAAAGTAAAGATTGCAAAATAAAATAAATTGGAAACTTGTATGATGGAAAATAGACCCGGGGGCCATAGGTTTCACTAGTGGCTTCTCTCAAGATAGCATAAGTATTATGGTGGGTGAACAAATTACTGTCAAGCAATTGATAGAATTGAGCATAGTTATGAGAATATCTAGGTATGATCATGTATATAGGCATCACGTCCGTGACAAGTAGACCGACTCCTACCTGCATCTACTACTATTACTCCACACATTGACCGCTATCAAGCATGCATCTAGAGTATTAAGTTCATAAGAACGGAGTAATGCTTTAAGCAAGATGACATGATGTAGAGGGATAAACTCATGCAATATGATATAAACCCCATATTTTTATCCTCGATGGCAACAATATAATACATGTCATTTCCCCTACTGTCACTGGGATCGAGCACCGCAAGATTGAACCCAAAGCTAAGCACTTCTCCCATTGCAAGGAAGATAAATCTAGTAGGCCAAACCAAACTGATAATTCGAAGAGACTTGCAAAGATAACCAATCATACATAAAAAAATTCAGAGAAGATTCAAATATTGTTCATAGATAATCTTGATCAAAAACCCACAATTCATCGGATCTCGACAAACACACCGTAAAAAGAGTTACATCGAATAGATCTCCAAGAAGATCGAGGAGAACATTGTATTGACATCAAAAGAGAGAGAAGAAGCCATCTAGCTAATAACTATGGACCCGAAGGACTGAGGTAAACTACTCACACATCATCGGAGAGGCTATGGTGTTGATGTAGAAGCCCTCCGTGATCAATGCCCCCTCTGGCAAAGCGCCGGAAAAGGCCCCAAGATGGGATCTCACGGGTACAGAAGGTTGCGGCGGTGGAATTAGGTTTTCGTGGTGCCCTCTGATGTTTTCAGGGTACGTTGGTATATATAGGAGGAAGAAGTAGGTCGGTGGAGCCACGAGGGGCCCATGAGGGTGGAGGGCGCACCCCCTGCCTCGTGGCTTCCTCGTTAGTTGCTTGACGTCCACTCCAAGTCCTCTGGATCACGTTTGTTCCAAAAATCATGCTCCCCAAGGTTTCATTCCGTTTGGACTCTGTTTGATATTCTTTTTCTGCGAAACTCTGAAATAGGCAAAAAAACAGCAATTTGGGCTGGGCCTTCGGTTAATAGGTTAGTCCCAAAAATAATATAAAATTGTATAAATAAGCCCATTAAACATCCAAAACAGAATATACAATAGCATGGAACAATAAAAAATTATAGATATGTTGGAGACGTATCACCCCCTGCCTCGTGGGCCCCTGGCAGGCCTCCGGTGCCCATCTTCTGCTATATGAGGTCTTTTGCCCTGGAAAAATCATAAGCTAGCTCACGGGACGAAACTCCACCGCCACGAGGCGGAACCTTGGCAGAACCAATCTAGGGCTCTGGTGGAGCTGTTCTGCCAGGGAAACTTCCCTCCGGGAGGGGGAAATCATCACCACCGTCATCATCATCGATCCTCTCATCGGGAGGGGGCCAATCTCCATCAACATCTTCACCAGCACCATCTCATATCAAACCCTAGTTCATCTCTTGTATCCAATCTTTGTCCCAAAACCTTAGATTGGTACCTGTGGGTTGCTAGTAGTGTTGATTACTCTTTGTAGTTGATGCTACTTGGTTTATTCGGTGGAAGATCATATGTTCAGATCCTTTATGCATATTAATGCCCCTCTGATTATGAACATGAATATGATTTGTGAGTAGTTATGTTTGTTGTTGGAAATATGCCCTAGAGGCAATAATAAATTAGTTATTATTATATTTCCTTGTTCATGATAATCGTTTATTATCCATGCTAGAATTGTATTGATAGGAAACTCAGATACACGTGTGGATACATAGACAACACCATGTCCCTAGTAAGCCTCTAGTTGACTAGCTCGTTGATCAATAGATGGTTATGGTTTCCTAACCATGGACATTGGATGTCATTGATAACGGGATCACATCATTAGGAGAATGATGTGATGGACAAAGACCCAATCCTAAGCCTAGCACAAGATCATGTAGTTCGTATGCTAAAGCTTTTCTAATGTCAAGTATCATTTCCTTAGACCATGAGATTATGCAACTCCCGGATACCGTAGGAGTGCTTTGGGTGTGCCAAACGTCAGAACGTAACTGGGTGGCTATAAAGTTACACTACGGGTATCTCCGAAAGTGTCTGTTGGGTTGGCACGAATCGAGACTGGGATTTGTCACTCCGTATAAACGGAGAGGTATCTCTGGGCCCACTCGGTAGGACATCATCATAATGTGCACAATGTGATCAAGGAGTTGATCACGGGATGGTGTGTTATGAAACGAGTAAAGAGACTTGCCGGTAACGAGATTGAACAAGGTATCGGGATACCGACGATCGAATCTCGGGCAAGTATCGTACCGCTAGACAAAGGGAATTGTATACGGGATTGATTAAGTCCTTGACATCGTGGTTCATCCGATGAGATCATCATGGAACATGTGGGAGCCAACATGGGTATCCAGATCCCGCTGTCGGTTATTGACTGGAGAGTCATCTCGGTCATGTCTACATGTCTCCCGAACCCGTAGGGTCTACACACTTAAGGTTCGGTGACGCTAGGGTTATAGAGATATTAGTATGCGGTAACCCGAAAGTTGTTCGGAGTCCCAGATGAGATCCCGGACGTCACGAGGAGTTCCGAAATGGTCCGGGGGTAAAGAATTATATATAGGAAGTGCCATTTTGGCTATCAGGACAAGTTTCGGGGTCACCGGTATTGTACCGGGACCACCGGAAGGGTCCCCGGGGTCCACCGGGTGGGGCCACCTGCTCCGGGGGGCCACATGGGCTGTAGGGGGTGCGCCTTGGCCTGTATGGGCCAAGGGCACCAGCCCCAAGAGGCCCATGCGCCAAGAGATAAGGGAAAGGAAGAGTCCTAAAAGGGGAAGGCACCTCCGAGGTGCCTTGGGGAGGATGGACTCCTCCCTTGGCCGCACCCTTCCTTGGAGGAAGGGCCAAGGCTGCGCCCCCCCTCTCCCTTGGCCCTATATATAGTGGGGGAAGGGAGGGCAGCAACACCTAAGCCCTGGCGCCTCCCTCTCCCTCCCATGACACACCTCCCTCCTCCCGCAGCGCTTGGCGAAGCCCTGTTGGAATCCTGCTACTTCCACCACCATGCCGTCGTGTTGCTGGATCTCCATCAACCTCTCCTTCCCCCTTGTTGGATCAAGAAGGAGGAGACGTCGCTGCTCCGTACGTGTGTTGAACACGGAGGTGCCGTCCGTTCGGCGCTAGGATCATCGGTGATTTGGATCACGACGAGTACGACTCCATCAACCCCGTTCTCTTGAACGCTTCCGCGCGCGATCTACAAGGGTATGTAGATCCACTCCTCCCTCGTTGCTAGATGACTCCATAGATTGATCTTGGTGACACGTAGGAAAATTTTGAATTATTGCTACGTTCCCCAACAGTGGCATCATGAGCTAGGTTTATGCGTAGTTTCTATGCACGAGTAGAACGCAAAGTAGTTGTGGGTGTTGATTTTGTTCAATATGCTTACCGTTACTAGTCCAATCTTGATTTGGTGGAATTGTGGGATGAAGCGGCCCGGACCGACCTTACACGTACTCTTACGTGAGACTGGTTCCACCGACTGACATGCACTAGTTGCATAAGGTGGCTAGCGGGTGTCTGTCTCTCCCACTTTAGTCGGATCGGATTCGATGAAAAGGGTCCTTATGAAGGGTAAATAGCAATTGGCATATCACGTTGTGGTTTTTGCGTAGGTAAGAAATGTTCTTGCTAGAAACCCATAGCAGCCACGTAAAACATGCAAACAACAATTAGAGGACGTCTAACTTGTTTTTGCAGGGTATGCTATGTGATGTGATATGGCCAAAAGGATGTGATGAATGATATATGTGATGTATGAGATTGATCATGTTCTTGTAATAGGAATCACGACTTGCATGTCGATGAGTATGACAACCGGCAGGAGCCATAGGAGTTGTCTTAATTTATTTATGACCTGCGTGTCAACATAAACGTCATGTAATTACTTTACTTTATTGCTAACCGTTAGCTGTAGTAGTAGAAGTAATAGTTGACGAGACAACATCATGAAGACATGATGATAGAGATCATGATGATGGAGATCATGGTGTCATGCCGGTGACGATGATGATCATGGAGCCCCGAAGATGGAGATCAAGAGGAGCAAAGTGATGATGGCCATATCATGTCACTATTTGATTGCATGTGATGTTTATCATGTTTATGCATCTTATTTACTTAGAACGACGGTAGTAAATAAGATGATCCCTCATAATAATTTCAAGAAAGTGTCCCCCCTAACTGTGCACCATTGTGACAGTTCGTTGTTTCGAAGCACCACGTGATGATCGGGTGTTAGATTCTAACGTTCACATACAACGGGTGTAAGACAGATTTACACACGCGAAACACTTAGGTTGACTTGACGAGCCTAGCATGTACAGACATGGCCTCGGAACACAAGAGACCGAACGGTCGAGCATGAGTCGTATGGTAGATACGATCAACATGAAGATGTTCACCGATGATGACTAGTCCGTCTCACGTGATGATTGGACACGGCCTAGTTGACTCGGATCATGTAATCACTTAGATGACTAGAGGGATGTCTATCTGAGTGGGAGTTCACAAGATGAACTTAATTATCCTGAACATAGTCAAAAGGTCTTCGCAAATTATGTCGTAGCTCGTGCTTCAGTTCTACTGTTTAGATATGTTCCTAGAGAAAATTTAGTTGAAAGTTGATAGTAGAAATTATGCGGACTAGGTCCATAAGCTGAGGTTTGTCCTCATTACTTCATAGAAGGCTTATGTCCTTAATGCACCGCTCAGTGTGCTGAACCTCGAACGTTGTCTGTGGATGTTGCGAACATCTGACATACACGTTTTGATGACTACATGATAGTTCAGTGCGTAATGCTAAATGGTTTAGAATTGAGGCACCAAAGACGTTTTTGAAACATCGCAGAACATATGAGATGTTCCAAGGACTGAAATTGGGATTTCAGGCTCGTGCCCACGTCAAGAGGTATAAGACCTCCGACGATTTTCTTAGCATGCAAACTATGGGAGAAAAGCTCAATTGTTGAGCTTGTGCTCAGATTGTCTGAGTACAACAATCATTTGAATCGAGTGGGAGTTGATCTTCCAGATGAGATAGTGATGTTTCTCCGAAGTCATTACCACCAAGCTGCTAGAGCTTCGTGATGAACTATAGTATATCAGGGACATATATGATGATCCTTGAGATATTCGCGATGTTTGACACCACAAAAGTAGAAATCAAGAAGGAGCATCAATTGTTGATGGTTGGTGAAACCACTAGTTTCAAGAAGGGCAAGGGCAAGAAGGGATACTTCATGAAACGGCAAATCAGCTGCTGCTCTAGTGAAGAAACCCAAGGTTGAACCCAAACCCGAGACTAAGTGCTTCTGTAATAAGGGGAACAGCCACTGGAGCAGAATTACCCTAGATACTTGATAGATGAGAAGGCTGGCAAGGTCGATAGAAGTATATTGGATATACATTGTGTTAATGTGTACTTTACTAGTACTCCTAGTAGCACCAGGGTATTAGATACTGGTTCGGTTGCTAAGTGTTAGTAACTCGAAATAAAAGCTATGGAATAAACGGAGACTAGCTAAAGATGAGCTGACGATATGTGTTGGAAGTATTTCCATGGTTGATCAAATATCGTACGCTCCCTCTACCATCAAGATTGGTGTTTGCATTGAGCATAGACATGATTGGATTATGTCTATCGCAATACGGTTATTCATTTAAGGACAGAGTAATGGTTACTCTGTTTATTTGAATAATACCTTCAATGGTCTTACACCTAAAATGAATGGTTTGTTGAATCTCGATCGTAGTGATACACATGTTCATGCCAAAAGATAGTAATGATAGTACCACCTACTTGTGGCACTGCCACATAAGTCATATCGGTATAAAACGCATGAAGAAGCTCCACGTTGATGGATCTTTGGGCTCACTCGTTTTGAAAAGTTTGAGACATGCGAACCATGTCTATTGGTGTATATGCATGAAGAAACTCCATGCAAATGGACCGTTTGGACTCACTTGATTTTGAATCACTTGAGACATGCAAATCATACCACATGGGCAAGATGACTGAAAGCCTCGTTTTTAGTAAATGGAACTAGAAAGCAACTTGTTGGAAGTAATACATTTTGATGTGTGCAATCCAATGAGTGCTAAGGCATGTAGTGGATATCATTATGTTCTTACTTCACAGATGATTTGAGTAGATGTTGAGTATATTTACTTGATGAATCACGAGTCTGAATTATTGAAAGGTTCAAGTAATTTCAGGGTGAAGTTGAAAGATCGTCGTGACAAGAGGATAAAATGTCTATGATATGATCGTAGAGATGAATGTCTGAATTACGAGTTTGGCACAGAATTAAGACATTGTGGAAATTGTTTCACAACTAATACAGCCTGGAACACCATAGTGTGATGGTGTGTCCGAACATCATAACTGCACCCTATTGGATATGATGCATACCATGATGTCTCTTATCGAATTACCACGATAGTTTATGGGTTAGGCATTAAAGACAACCACATTCACTTTAAAGGGGGCACCGCGTAATTCCGATGAGATGACACCGTATGAACTATGGTTTAGAGAAACCTAAGCTGTCATTTCTTAAAAGTTTGGGGCTGCGACGCTTATGTGAAAAGTTTCAGGCTGATAAGCCCGAACCCAAAGAGGATAAATGCATCTTCATAGGACACCCAAAACAGTTGGGTATACCTCCTGTCTCAGATCCGAAAGCAATAAGGGATTGTTTCTAGAATCGGGTCCTTTCTTGATGAAAAGTTCCTCTCGAAAGAATTGAGTGGGAGGATGGTGGAGACTTGATGAGGTTATTGAACCGTCTCTTCAACTAGTGCGTGGCAGGGCACAGGAAGTTGTTCCTGTGGCACCTACAACAATTGAAGTGGAAGCTTATGATAGTGATCATGAAACTTCAGATCAAGTCACTACCAAACCTCGTGGGATGACAAGGATGCGTACTACTTCAGAGTGGTACGTGATCCTGTCTTGGAAGTCATGTTGCTAGACAACAATGAACCTACGAGCCATGGAGAAGCGATGGTGGGCCCGGATTCCGATAAATGGCTCGAGGCCATAAAATCCGAGATAGGATCCATGTATGAAAACAAAGTGTAGACTTTGGAAGAACTACTTGATGGTCGTAAGGCTGTTAGGTACATATGGATTTTGAAAGGAAGACGGACAATGATGGTAAGTATCACCATTAAGAAAGCTCAACTTGTTGTTAAGATGTTTTCCGACAAGTTCAAGGAGTTGACTACGATGAGACTTTCTCACTCGTAGTGATGCTAAGAGTCTGTTGGAATTATATTAGCGATTACTGCATTATTTATGAAATCTTGCAGATAGGATGTCAAAACATTGTTTCCTCGACGATTTTTCTTGAGGAAAGGTTGTATGTGATACAACCGGAAGGTTTTGTCAATCCTGAAAGATGCTAATAAGTATGCAAAGCTCCAGCAATCCTTCTAAGGACTGGAGTAGGCATCTCGGAGTTGGAATGTATGCTTTGATGATGATCAAATATTTTGGGTTTATACAAAGTTTATGAGAAACTTGTATTTCCAAAGAAGTGAGTGGGAGCACTATAAAATTTCCGATGAGTATGTGTTGTTAACATGTTGTTAATCGGAAATGATGTAGAATTTCTGGAAAGCATGCAGAGTTATTTGAAAAATGTTTTTCAATGGAAATCCTGGATTAAGCTACTTGAACATTGAGCACCAAGATCTATAAGGATAGATCAAAACGCTTAATGGTACTTTCAAATGAGCACATACCTTGACATGATCTTGAAGGTGTTCAAGATGGATCAGTCGAAGAAGGAGTTCTTGCCTGAGTTGTAAGGTATGAAGTTAAGACTTAAAGCTCGACCACGGCAGAAGAAAGAGGAAGGACGAAGGTCGTCCCCTATGCTTTTGTCATAGGCTCTATACTGTATGCCATGCTGAGTACCGCACCTGATGTGTGCCTTGCCACATATCTGGCAAGAGGGTACAAAGGTAATCTAGGAGTAGATCACCAGATAGCGGTCTAAATTATCCTTAGAGGAATAAGGATATGTTTCTCGGTTATGGAGGTGATAAAGAGTTCGACGTAAAGAGTTACGTCGATTCAAGCTTAACACCTATCCGGATAGCTCTGAGTAGAGATACCGGATACGTATAATGGAGCAACAATTTAGAATAGCTCCAAGTAGAACAGTTATTTGAAATGGATCCAAATATAGCGTAGTAGCTGCATCTACAAGATGACATAGAGATTTGCGAAGTACATACGGAACTGAAAGATTCAGACCCGTTGACTATAACATCTCTCACAAGCATAACATGTTCAAACCCAGAACTCATCGAGTGTTAATCACATGGTAATGCGAACTAGATTATTGACTCTAGTAAACTCTTTGGGTGTTAGTCACATGGGGATGTGACCTTGAGTGTTAATCACATATCAATGTGAACTGGATTATTGACTCTGGTGCAAGTGGGAGACTATTGGAAATATGCCCTAGAGGCAATAATAAATTAGTTATTATTATATTTCCTTGTTCATGATAATCGTTTATTATCCATGCTAGAATTGTATTGATAGGAAACTCAGATACATGTGTGGATACATAGACAACACCATGTCCCTAGTAAGCCTCTAGTTGACTAGCTCGTTGATCAATAGATGGTTACGGTTTCCTGACCATGGACATTGGATGTCATTGATAACGGGATCACATCATTAGGAGAATGATGTGATGGACAAAGACCCAATCCTAAGCCTAGCACAAGATCATGTAGTTCGTATGCTAAAGCTTTTCTAATGTCAAGTATCATTTCCTTAGACCATGAGATTGTGCAACTCCCGGATACCGTAGGAGTGCTTTGGGTGTGCCAAACGTCACAACGTAACTCAGTGGCTATAAAGGTACACTACGGGTATCTCTGAAAGTGTCTGTTGGGTTGGCACGAATCAAGACTGGGATTTGTCACTCCGTATAAACGGAGAGGTATCTCTGGGCCCACTCGATAGGACATCATCATAATGTGCACAATGTGATCAAGGAGTTGATCACGGGATGATGTGTTATGAAACGAGTAAAGAGACTTGCCGGTAACGAGATTGAACAAGGTATCGGGATACCGACGATCGAATCTCGGGCAAGTATCGTACCGCTAGACAAAGGGAATTGTATACGGGATTGATTAAGTCCTTGACATCGTGGTTCATCCGATGAGATCATCGTGGAACATGTGGGAGCCAACATGGGTATCCAGATCCCGCTGTTGGTTATTGACTGGAGAGTCATCTCGGTCATGTCTGCATGTCTCCCGAACCCGTAGGGTCTACACACTTAAGGTTCGGTGACGCTAGGGTTATAGAGATATTAGTATGCGGTAACCCGAAAGTTGTTCGGAGTCCCGGATGAGATCCCGGACGTCACGAGGAGTTCCGGAATGGTCCGGAGGTAAAGAATTATATATAGGAAGTGCTATTTCGGCTATCGGGACAAGTTTCGGGGTCACCGGTATTGTACCGGGACCACCGGAAGGGTCCCGGGGGTCCACCGGGTGGGGCCACCTGCCCCGGGGGGCCACATGGGCTGTCGGGGGTGCGCCTTGGCCTATATGAGCCAAGGGAACCAGCCCTAAGAGGCCCATGCGCCAAGAGATAAGGGAAAGGAAGAGTCCTAAAAGGGGAAGGCACCTCCGAGGTGCCTTGGGGAGGATGGACTCCTCCCTTGGCCGCACCCTTCCTTGGAGGAAGGGCCAAGGCTGCGCCCCCTCTCCCTTGGCCCTATATATAGTGGGGGAAGGGAGGGCAGCAACACCTAAGCCCTGGCGCCTCCCTCTCCCTCCCATGACACACCTCCCTCCTCCCGCAGCGCTTGGCGAAGCCCTGTTGGAATCCTGCTACTTCCACCACCACGCCGTCGTGCTGATGGATCTCCATCAACCTCTCCTTCCCCCTTGCTGGATCAAGAAGGAGGAGACATCGCTGCTCCGTACGTGTGTTGAACGCGGAGGTGCCGTCCGTTCGGCGCTAGGATCATCGGTGATTTGGATCACGACGAGTACGACTCCATCAACCCCGTTCTCTTGAACGCTTCCGCGCGTGATCTACAAGAGTATGTAGATCCACTCCTCCCTCGTTGCTAGATGACTCCATAGATTGATGTTGGTGACACGTAGGAAAGTTTTGAATTATTGCTACGTTCCCCAACATTTGTTCCAGAGGACATGGGAGAAGTCTTGCTATACGTAGTCATGTGAATTTGGTATTCGTTTGATATTTTGATGATATGTATGTTGTCTTTCCTCTAGTGGTGTCATGCGAACGTCTACTACATGACACTTCACCATTGTTTGGGCCTAGAGGAAGACATTGGGAATTAATAAGTAGATGATGGGTTGCTAGAGTGACAGAAGCTTAAATCCTAGTTTATGAGTTGCTTCGTAAGGGGCTGATTTGGATCCATATGTTTCATGCTATGGTTAGGTTTACCTTAATACTTCTTTTGTAGTTGCAGATCCTTGCAAGAGGGGTTAATCATAAGTGGGATGCTTGTCCAAGGAAGGGAAGTACCCAAGCACCGGTCCACCCACATATCAAATTATCAAAGTACCGAACGCGAATGATATGAACATGATGAAAACTAGCTTGACGATAATTCCCATGTGTCCCGGGAGCGCTTTCCTTTATATAAGAGTTTGTTCAGGCTTGTCCTTTGCTACAAAAAGGATTGGGCCATCTTGCTGCACCTTATTTACTTTCATTACTTGTTACCCGTTACAAATTACCTTATCACAAAACTATCTGTTACCGATAATTTCAGTGCTTGCAGAGAATACCTTACTGAAAACTGCGTATCATTTCCTTCTGCTCGTTGTTGGGTTCGACACTCTTACTTATCGAAAGGACTACGATAGATCCCCTATACTTGTGGGTCATCATTAATCTCCGGTAAAGCTCGCGAGGTTCTTCATCTTCATTCATTGCAAACTCATCGGCTTCATCTTGCACCACTTCATAGTTGGAGCGTTGAATGCTTGCACTTCCCTTGTAAAGGGAAACAACATGTTGCCATCACTACAAAAAAAAGAAACATCCGTGACATTTTGTGTCGAACGAAAAAAATTACTGTCATACTTATGACACTTACATGATGATAATTGTGACAAAACCCAGTATCATCATAGATGTGGTGGGTTCCTACTTCTATGACAAAAAATCATGACAAAAAATGGTATTTTCGTCTTGGGCGGGCCGGAGACGCAGCTGCATGACATTCTTTGGGTCGTCCATGACGGAAAAAACTGTGGTAGAAGCAAGGGCGAGGAAAATATCGGGGAGTTCCCGGTTACGGTGGGTGGTCGGGGGCTGAGAGATGCGCATTTCTCTCGTACGTACGCGCATGTGTGCGAGGAGTTGGGCTCTAACTGAACCCGAGCAAGGCGTTGTGCTCAACTGAACCCGAGCGATTGCACTGCAGGCTACACGTTACTCAACCCGAGTGATCGATCGATCCCTTGTTGTTAATTCAACCCGAGTGATTCCTTCGCTATTGCTGCTAACTGAAGCCGATCGAACACCACTGCCTCCTTCCCTTGATGAACAGTGAGCGTTGTTGAGGGGGTTTGGATGAATAGTTCCTGATGGGGGGTTGGATGAACATGACCTCGTGGTAGTAGAGCGTTGCCGCTGGATGAACAATACCCCGATCGATCGAGCCGGTGGATGAACAGGACCCCGTGGAGGGCTGGATGAACAGGACCCCATGGAGGGCTGGTTGAATAGTAGCGGGTGGAGGGCTGGTTGAACAGTAGCGGGTGGAGGGCTGGATGAATAGTACCCCGTGGAGGTGTGGATGAACAGGACCCCATGGAGAGGGCTGGCTGAACAGTAGCTGGTGGAGGAGCGGTGGAGGCTGGATGAACAGGAGCCCGTGGATGAACAGTTGCAGGTGGAGGCTGGAGGAGGTCGACGGTGGATGAATAGGAGCCCGTGGAGGCTGGAGGAGGTCGACGGTGGAGATGAACCGTATCACGTGGAGTCCCGTTTTGCGGTACGCCACACCCCTCCCGATGAACAGGACCCCCGTTTCGATTGTAGCGCTCCAATACAAGTCCGTTTCCTCCGTTTTGCGGTACGCCACACCCCTCCCGATCAACAGGACCCCGCTTCCACCATAGGAGGTCCGTTTACTCCGTTTTGCGGTACGCTAGACCCCTCCCGATGAACAGGATCCCGTTTCCACTGTGGCCAGTCAAACACAAGGCCGTTTCCATCGGCTGTTCCGTCCAAGCCAGTTGGCTCCTGATGAACATCACGCGTTCCGTTGGCTCCCGATGCACACGACGCATTCTGTTGCCTCCCCATGAACAAGACGACGACGCAGTTTCTCCATTCCAACCTAGCCACAGCCATGTACACGAGCCCTGGCAGTACGTACGCGCGAGTAGGCGTTTGAGATCCCGTCCATATGTACGTACGTGGCCCTATTTACTTTCTTGCACCCTGGCTACTGTACGTACGTGTACATGCGACATGTGCACCTCTACTACGACATGTGCGCGCCTCTACTACCACACGTGCGTGCCTCTACATCGACCGGTATGTACGTACACGTTCACGACCAGAATGAGAACGCTACGTACGCTTCGACCGGGTGGGTCCCGACTGTCAGGCACTTCCTTGCGTGCGAAGATGTAGCTGGTGGGTCCCAGCAGTCAAGGGAAATGTTTTTTTCATGAAATATGGTGGCCCGTTCGGTGGGTCCCTGCTGTCAGGTGGAGGAATCATTATTTTCCGCGTAATAAGGAGGCACTTCCTTGCTGCGGCCGTGGACCCAACTGTCAGCCTCTCCACGTACAATACTCTTCCGATGGAAGTCTTTCCTTGACCACGTTGACCACACTACGCCGAGAGCACCAGGGCGATGGACGACGGCGAGGCCTAGGAAGGGGACGGCACGGAGCCGGGGAAGACGCGACAGTGGATGCCCACGCGGAGAGGAGTATGAGGGTTCACTAGTTCTGCTTCGCTATGAGGCTGCCGTCGCCGCAGAATAACAGGGGGTGTGGGTGAGTGGAGGGATGGCCTGGCCTGCGGTGGGAGTAGTAGGGGGCGGTGAGGCCTCCGCGGTAGCACAGCCGGCCACGGGAGGCAGGAGCAGGCGACACGATCGGCGCTGCTTTGGCTGGTTGGAGCAAGAAGACCAGAGGTTGAAGAAGCACTACGGCCGTTGGATGGACATCGTATGGTCACTGGAGCTAGAATCGTTCATATTGACTAAGTTGACAAAGCCCTCCATCCCCGTCAACTTAGTAGGCCCAAGTCAGCCTCCCAATATGCTGGGTCCCAGCTAGCAGGGGGAGTATTCATTTTTTTTGCGCGTAATAAGGAGACACTTGCGTGTGAAGATATAGCTGGTGGGTCTGACCTACCAGCAGGGGGAACATTTTTTTTGCAAAATACAGAGGCCCTTCCGGTGGGTCCGAGATGTCAGGTGGAGAAATCATTATTTTGCGCGTAATAAGGAGGCATTTCATTATGTGCGGCCGTGGACCCAGTTGTCAGCCTCTCCACATACAGTCCACGTCCGATGGATATCGTTCGTTGACCATGTTGACCACGCCGCGCCGAGAGCACCAGGGCGGTGGATGACGGTGAGGCCTAGGAAGGGAATGACACGGAGCCGGGGAAGACTCGGCAGTGGCTGCCCACACGGTGGGGAGTACGAGGGTTTACTGGTCCGGCTGCCATCGCCGGAAAATAACAGGAGGTGTGGGCGAGTAGAGGAATGGCCTGGCCAGCAATGGAGTAGGGTGGGGTGGTGCGGCCTGTGCGGCAGCACAGCCGACCACAGGAGGCTAGAGGAGTCAGTCCCACTGGCGCTGGTTTAGGCGGCTGGAGCAAGAAGATCAGATATTGAAGAAGCAGCACGGTCGTTGGATTAACATCCAACGGTCACTGCTGCTAGAATCGTTTGTGGACTAAGTTGAAAAAGCCTTTCGTACACGTCAACCTAGTAGACCCACAAGTCAGCCTTCAAATCTGTCCCAAGCAGTATACAGCCCAAAATTTCTAGCTAGATTGAAATTAATTTAAAAGCTAAACATACCTTAATTTAAATCCAATGAAATTTTACCCGCACAAAAACAATGAAATTTAAAATATAAAAATCTTAAAGAAAATGTATTTTGAAACTAATTGCCTATTTGCTGTATTTTTTCATTTTACAGCCTATTTATTATTACTTATAGCCCATTTCTTATTACTTATAGCCCATTTTCTGGGCAAAATGCACCCCTCCTCATCTTGAAAGATTCCGGCCCAGCAGGGCATAGAAAAGCAAGTAGGCCTATGTTGGTTATTCTGTAAAAGACAAAATAGCTGGGCTACCCATTTTCAGAAAGGAAAACAACAAACTGGGCTGGTCATGTGCTAAACATATGAAATAAAAGCTTGGTCTAGACGGGCCAGAGCTCCCGCACAACCCAGTTGATACCCTTCTCCATCCCGAAAAAACGAAATTATTGCACGCTGCTGGGTCCCTACTGTCATCCTCACCATGCATAGTCATCTCCTTATTCCTCTCGGTTGTTGACCATGTTGACAACACCGGAGGGCAGCACCCCTGCAAACGAACCAAGGCGGAGGACGATGGTGAGGCCTTGGACGGGAACGAACAGGATCTAGGGAAGATGCGCAGAATTTTAGGGTGCGATGTGGCCATGATGCGTGCGCGGCAGCTCAACGAGCCGTGGGAGGCGGGAGCAGGCGTCCCGCTGACGCTGGTTTGGCTTTGGTGGCTGGAGGAACAAGAGACTGATGAAACACGACAGACGTTGAATGTCAATCCAACGGTCAAGGTTCAGATCTGATATCATGGCACTCGGGCCCTAGTGACAAGCATTAAGCATAGCAAAGTCATAGCAACATCAATCTCAGAACATAGTGGATACTAGGGATCAAACCCTAACAAAACTAACTCGATTACATGATAAATCTCATCCAACCCATCACCGTCCAGCAAGCCTATGATGGGATTACTCATGCACGGCGGTGAGCATCATGAAATTGATGATGGAGGAAGGTTGATGATGACGATGGCGACAGATTCCCCTCTCCGGAGCCCCAAACGGACTCCAGACCAGCTCTCCCGAGAGAGTTTAGGGCTTGGCGGCGGCTCCGTATCATAAAACGTGATGAATCCTGGTCTATGATTTTTTCCTCCCCGAAAGTGAATATATGGAGTCAAGGTTGAGGTCGGTGGAGCGTCAGGAGGCCCACGAGGCAGGGGGCATGCCCAGGAGGGTAGGACGCGCCCCCACCCTCGTCGACAGGTGGAGGCCCCCTGACGTGGGTCTTTCTTCCAGTATTTTTTATATATTCCAAAATAATTCTCCGTTGATTTTCAGGTCATTTCGAGAACTTTTATTTGTGCACAAGAATAACACCATGGCAATTCTGCTGAAAACAGCGTCAGCCCGGGTTAGTTCCATTCAAATCATGCAAGTTAGAGTCCAGAACAAGGGCAAAAGTGTTTGGAAAAGTAGATACAATGGATACGTATCAACTCCCCCAAGCTTAAACCTTTGCTTGTCCTCAAGCAATTCAGTTGATAAACTGAAAGTGATAAAGAAAAACTTTTACAAACTCTGTTTGCTCTTGTTGTTGTAAATATGTAAAGCCAGCATTCAAGTTTTCAGCAAAGATTATGAACTAACCATATCCACAATAACACTTAGGTCTCATGTTTACTCATATCAATGGCATAATCAACTAGCGAGCAATAATAACAAATCTCAGATGACAACACTTTCTCAAAACAATCATGATGTGATATGACAAGATGGTATCTCGCTATCCCTTTCTGAGACCGCAAAACATAAATGCAGAGCACCTTTAAAGATCAAGGACTGACTAGACATTGTAATTCATGGTAAAAGAGATCCAGTCAAGTCATACTCAATGTAAACTAACAGTAATGGATGCAAATGACAGCGGTGCTCTCCAACTGGTGCTTTTTAATAAGAGGATGATGACTCAACATAAAAGTAAATAGATAGGCCCTTCGCAGAGGGAAGCAGGGATTTGTAGAGGTGCCAGAGCTCGGTTTTGAAATAGATATGAATAATATTTTGAGCGGTATACTTTCATTGTCAACATAATAACCGAGAGATCTCGATATCTTCCATGCTACACACATTATAGGTGGTTCCCAAACAGAATGGTAATACTCCCCCTTCCACCAACAAGCATCAATCCATGGCTTGCTTGAAAGAACGAGTGCCTCCAACTAACAAGAGTCCCGGGGGAGTTTTGTTTGCAGTTATTTTGATTTGATTTGCATAAAGCATGGGACTGGGCATCCCGGTGACCAGCCATTTTCTCATGAGTGAGGAGCGGAGTCCACTCCTCTTGAGAATAACCCGCCTAGCATGGAAGATACAGACAACCCTAGTTGATACATGAGCTATTCGAGCATACAAAACATAATGTTTATTTGAAGGTTTAGAGTTTGGCACATACAAATTTACTTGGAACGGTAGGTAGATACCGTATATAGGTAGGTATGGTGGACTCATATGGAATAACTTTGGGGTTTATGGAATTGGATGCACAAGCAGTATTCCCGCTTAGTACAAGTGAAGGCGAGAAAAGACTGGGAAGCGACCAGCTAGAGAGCGACAACAGTCATGAACATGCATTAAAATTAATCAACACCGAATGCAAGCATGAGTAGGATATAATGCACCATGAACAATAATATCATATAGGCTATGTTGATTTTGTTTCAACTACATGCGTGAACATGTGCCAAGTCAAGCCACTTGAATCATTCAAAGGAGGATACCACCCTATCATACCACATCACAACCATTTTAATAGCATGTTGGCACGCAAGGTAAACCATTATAAGCTCCTAGCTGATTAAGCATGGCATAAGCAACTACAATCTCTAATTGTCATTGCATAAATGTTTCTTTCATAATAGTCTGAATCAAGAACGATGAACTAATCATATTTACAAAAACAAGAGAGGTCGAGTTCATACCAGCTTTTCTCATCTCAATAAGTTCATCATATAATCATCATTATTGCCTTTCACTTGCACGAGCGAATAGTGTGGATAATAATAATAGTGCACGTGCATTGGACTAAGCTGGAATCTGCAAGCATTCAATTCAAGAGAGAAGACAAGGTAATATGGGCTCTTTGTTAGATCAACAATAATGCATATGAGAGCCACTCAACATTTTCATTATGGTCTTCTCCTCTTGACCCCCAAAGAAAAGAAACAAAACTATTTACACGGGAAAACTCCCAACAAGCAAAAGAGGAACAAGAAATCTTTTTGGGTTTTCTTTTTGGTTACTACTAATACAAGCATGGAAAGTAAACTAACTAAAAGCTACAACTATTTTTTTGGTTTTTCTTAAGGTCTATCAAACACACAAGAAGAAAGCATAAAAAGGGGAATAAACTAGCATGGATATTACAATGAAAAAATATGAACACCGACAACTAGCATGAGTGTGTGAACAGGAATGTAATGTCAGTGAGAAATACGTACTCCCCCAAGCTTAGGCTTTTGGCCTAAGTTGGTCTATGGCCACGGTTGGCCTGGCGGATATCCAAAGTAATAGTTGGGGTTGTACTGAGAAGAATCCCCCAGGTGCCACTGGTTGGCGATCTCTTCCGGATTCCACTGATAAACAGACTACCGGTGAGGATCAAATTGTGGTTCCGGCTCTGGCTCTGTAGCTGGTGTGGGGTTTCGGTAGGCGTGAATGGCCTCCGGCGGAACAATGTACTTGCCTGCGGATAAGTCAAACAAGGAAGGAGCAGGCAAAGTAATAGTCTCAGGGTGATTTTTATCAAATATCAGCTTGTACTTAAGCATCTTTTCTTTATTCTTAACGATAAAATCATGTGCTACCATACTCTTATAGTCTAGAAAAACAGGAGGCAGCAACTTCTCTTCCTTCTCATAATGCCTAATAGGTATGTTAAAGTGTGCATCAAGGCGCGAGGCGAAGATGCCTCCAAGGACGGGGCCCTTAGTACAGTTAAGATTCAGCCACTTTGCAACAATAGCTCCCATACTAAATGTGTCATCACGGAACAAGGCATGGCACAAAATAATAATATTAGGGGCACTAAGGTTGCCACAGTTTCCGCGACCAATTAAGCATCTACTAGCAAATATTGCAAAGTAACGTAAAACAGGAAAATGTATGCTAGTAATTCTTGCATCAGAAACTTTCCTCGTTTCCCCTACAACAATTGTATCAATAAACCCTTCCACATCATCACGATGTGGTTCCTCTACACTGCCCTCAAAAGGGATCAAACAAACCCGACAAAAATCACGAAGTGACATCTCCTTATGCATATAAATAAAATTCCACCATAGGTGGTGAGCTCCTAGCATGGAAATGAAAGTTTTGCACAAAGATATTGGTGAGTAAGAGATACTGTTCGCGTTGGTCGTGGAGGAAGGCGTGAGGCCTGCATTCTCAGCCAATTCATAGAAATCATCATAAATCCCGGCTGCTCTCAAGAAATCATCACAAGGCCATTCACACGGCCGAACCTCCGTGGTGCGAGGGAGATTAGCTTCTTGTTCTCTTCAATTTGTTTATCCTTCGAGCTTCGGCTCGATGAGCCCCTCAAAAATCTCTTCAACTTTTTCTGAAAATTTCTGAAATTTTTAGTAACTTCAAAATAAAAGTGAACCAAACTCAACAAAATTGATAGCAACTACTCCTACAAGTGCCTAGAGGATATATTATGCATTAACACTACTTTTGACCATATAAATTTGACATGCAAGCTCAAGAACAGGATCACCTAAGCAACAAAAATTTGCAATGAATAAAGCAATAGAACAAAAACTAATTGGACCATTGGAGGAGTCACATACCAAAGAACAATCCCCCAAAGCAGTTTTGTGAATGGAGCTTTGAGCAAGGAGATCGAAAATGGCAGCAAGATGAGCTTGGACTCGGGTTTGAGCTGGCTAGTGATGTTTTTGGGAGGAAGAAGGAGTGTGTGGTAGCTGGAATAAGTGGAGGGGAGCCGCCATGGGCCCACGAGGCAGGGGGCGCGCCCTGGACCCTCGTGGCCAAGTGCTTGCTCCCCCTGCTATGTTCTCAATGCCAGATATTCTCAAATATTCTAGAAAAAAATCATATTTAATTTTCAGGGCATTTGGAGAACTTTTATTTTCGGGGTATTTTTTATTGCATGTATAATTCAGAAAACAGACATAAATTACTATTTTTGCTTTATTTAATATAAATAACAGAAAGTAAAAAGAAGGTACACAGAGTTGTGTTTTCTAAATTCATCCATCTCATGCTCATCAAAAGGAATCCACTAACAAGGTTGATCAGGTCTTGTTAACAAACTCATTTCAAATAACATGAAACTGGAGAATTTTCGAATAACACTAGGTTACCTCAACGGGGATATGCATGTCCCCAACAATAAGAATATCATATTTCTTCTTGACAGTAGGAAGAGGAAATTCAAAACCTCCAATAGTGATTGTTGAAAATTTTCCAATAGAATTGATACTGTGGACTTGAGGTTGTTTCCTCGGAAAGTGTACCGTATGCTTATTACCATTAACATGAAAAGTGACATTGCCTTTGGTGCAATCAATAACAGCCCCCGCAGTATTCAAAAGGGTTCTTCCAAGAATAATAGACATACTATCGTCCTCGGGAATATCAATAATAACAAAGTCCGCTAAAATAGTAACGTTTGCAACCACAACAAGCACATCCTCACAAATATCGACAGGTATAGTAGTTGATTTATCAGCCATTTGCAAAGATATTTCAGTAGGTGTCAACTTATTCAAATCAAGTCTATGATATAAAGAGAGAGGCATAACACTAACACTGGCTCCAAGATCACATAAAGCAGTTTTAACATAGTTTCTGTTAATGGAGCATGGTATAGTTGGTACTTCTGGATCTCCAAGTTTCTTTGGTATTCCACCCTTAAAAGTATAATTAGCAAGCATGGTGGAAATTTCAGCTTCCAGTATCTTTATTTTATTAGTAACAATTTCCTTCATATATTTAGCATAAGGATTCATTTTAAGCATATCAGTCAAACGCATACGCAAAAAGATAGGTCTAATCATTTCAGCAAAGCACTCAGAATCCTCATCATCCTTTTTCTTGGATGGTTTAAGAGGAAAAGGCATGGGTTTCTGAACCCATGGTTCTCTTTCTTTATCGTGCTTCCTAGCAACAAAGTCTCTCTTATCATAACGTTGATTCTTTGATTGTGGGTTATCAAGATCAACAGCAGGTTCAGTCTCTACATTTTTGTCATTACTAGTTTGAGCATCAACATGAGCATCCTCATTAACATTATCACTAGGTTCATGTTCATTACCAGATTGTGTTTCAACATCGGAGATAGAGATATTATTGGGATTCTCAGGTGTGTCAATAACAGGTTCACTAGAAGCATGCAAAGTCCTATCATTTTTTTCTTTCTCTTCCTTTTAGAAGGACCAGGTGCATCAATATTAGTTCTCTGGGAATCTTGCTCAATTCTCTTGGAATGGCCCTCGGGATACAAAGGTTCCTGAGTCATTTTACCACCTCTAGTTGCAACTCTAACAACAAAGTCAATATTTTTACTATTCAATTCATTAGCAAATCATTCTGAGCTTTAAGTACTTGTTCTACTTGAGTGGTAACCATAGAAGCATGTTTACTAATAAGTTTAAGTTCACCTTTAACATTAGCCATATAATCACTCAAGTGTTCAATCATGTAAGCATTATCTTTCAATTGTCTACCAACATAGCATTGAAGTTCTCTTGTTGAACAACAAAATTATCAGACTCATCTAAGCATTGGCTAGCAGACTTATAACGAGGAATATCACCTTCATCAAATTTATAAAGAGAATTTACCTTTACTACCTATGTCGGATTATCAAGACCATGTGTTTCTTCAATAGGCGATGAATTAAGACCATGTATTTCTTCAATAGGAGGTAAATTATGAACATCTTCAACTTTTATACCTTTTTCTTTCATAGATTTCTTTGCCTCTTGCATATCTTCAGGACTGAGAAATAGAATACCCCTTTTCTTCAGAGTTGGCTTAGGAGTTGGTTCAGGAAGTGTCCAATTATTTTCATTAGTCAACATATTATTCAATAGAATTTCAGCTTGATCAACAGTTCTTTCCCTGAAAACATAACCAACACAACTAACCAGGTAATCTCTGGAAGCATCGGTTAGCCCATTATAAAAGATATCAAGTATTTCATTTTCTTGAGAGGATGATCAGGCAAAGCATTAAGTAATTGGAGAAGCCTCCCCCAAGCTTGTGGGAGACTCTCCTCTTCAATTTGCACAAAATTATATATTTCCCTTAAAGTAGCTTGTTTCTTATGAGCGGGGAAATATTTAGCAGAGAAGTAGTAAATCATATCCTGGGGACTACGCACACAACCAGGATCAAGAGAATTAAACCATATCTTAGCATCACCCTTTAATGAGAACGGAAATAATTTAAGGATATAATAGTAGCGAGTTTTCTCATCATTAGTGAACAGGGTAGCTATATCATTTAATTTAGTAAGATGTGCCACAACAGTTTCAGATTCATAGCCATAGAAAGGATCAGATTCAACCAAAGTAATTAACTCAAGATCAATAGAGAAATCATAATCCTTATTAGTAATAAAGATAGGTGAAGTAGCATAAGCAGGATCATATTTCATTCTAGCATTCAGAGATTTTTCTTTAAGCTTAGCTAATAACTTCTTAAGATCACTTCTATGATTGCAGGCAAGAAAGTCTCTAGCAGTTTCTTCATCCATGACATAACCCTCAGGAACAACCAGCAATTCATATCTAGGGGGAGACTCTTCATCATCACTTTCATCAATATTACCAGTTTCAATAATTTCATTCTCTCTAGCCCTAACAAGTTGTTCATCAATAAATTCACCTAGTGGCACAGTAGTATCAAGCATAGAAGTAGTTTCATCATAAGTATCATGCAAAGCAGAAGTGGCATCATCAATAACATGCGACATATCAGAATTAATAGCAGAAGCAGGTTTAGGTGTCGCAAGCTTACTCAAAACAGAAGGTGAATCAAGTCAGAGCTAGATGGCAGTTCCTTTCCTCCCCTCGTAGTTGAGGGAAAAATCTTGGTTCTTTGATCCTTCAAGTTCTTCATAATGATAAGCAGATATGAATCCCAAGTGACTCAAAGAATAGAGCTATGCTCCCCGGCAACTGCGCCAGAAAATATTCTTGATAACCCACAAGTATAGGGGATCGCAACAGTTTTCGAGGGTAGAGTATTCAACCCAAATTTATTGATTCGACACAAGGGGAGCCAAAGAATATTCTCAAGTATTAGCAGCTGAGTTGTCAATTCAACCACACCTGAAAACTTAATATTGGCAGCAAAGTGTGTAGTAGCAAAGTAATATGATAGTATTGGTAACAGTGGCAAAAGGTAATGGTAGCAAAAGTAATATTTTTGGGTTTTGTAGTGATTGTAACAGTAGCAACAGAAAAGTAAATAAGCGAAGAACAATATATGAAAAGCTCGTAGGCATTGGAGCGGTGATAGAGAATTATGCTGGATGCGACCGATCATGTAATAGTCATAACCTAGGGTGATGCAGAACTAGCTCCAGTTCATCAATGTAATGTAGGCATGTATTCCGAATATAGTCATACGTGCTTATGGAAAAGAACTTGCATGACATCTTTTGTCCTACCCTCCCGTGGCATCGGGGTCCTAATGGAAACTAAGGGATATTAAGGCCTCCTTTTAATAGAGTACCGGACCAAAGCATTAACACATAGTGAATACATGAACTATTCAAACTAGGGTCATCACCGGGAGTGGTCCCGATTATTGTCACTTCGGGGTTGCAGGATCATAACACATAGTAGGTGACTATAGACTTGCAAGATCGGATCAAGAACTCTCATATATTGGTGAAAACATAATAGGTTCAGATCTAAAATCATGGCACTCGGGTCCTAGTGACAACCATTAAGCATAGCAAAGTCATAGCAACATCAATCTCAGAACATAGTGGATACTAGGGATCAAACCCTAACAAAACTAACTTGATTACATGATAAATCTCATCCAACCCATCACCGTCCAGCAAGCTTGCGATGGGATTACTCACGCACGGCGGTGAGCATCATGAAATTGGTGATGGAGGAAGGTTGATGATGACGATGGCGACGGATTCCCCTCTCCGGAGCCCCGAACGGTCTCCAGATCAGCCCTCCCGAGAGAGTTTAGGGCTTGGTGGCGGCTCCGTATCGTAAAACGTGATGAATCCTTCTCTTTGATTTTTTTGCTCCTTGAAAGTGAATATATGGAGTCAAGGTTGAGGTCGATGGAGCGTCAGGGGGGCCACGCGGCAGGGGGCGCGCCCCCACCCTCGTGGACAGGTGGAGGCCCCCCCTGACGTGGATCTTTCTTCCAGTATTTTTTATATATTCCAAAATAATTCTCCGTTGATTTTCAGGTCATTCCGAGAACTTTTATTTCTGCACAAAAATAACACCATGGCAATTCTGTTGAAAACATCATCACTCCGGGTTAGTTCCATTCAAATCATGCAAGTTAGAGTCCAAAACAAGGGCAAAAGTGTTTGGAAAAGTAGATACGACAGAGACATATTAGCTAGTTGATCATCGCAACCCGCTGCCCTTGGTGTCATGCCACTGCTGCAAATCACGCAGAGTCATCCATCGTGTCTCAACCACAATCCTCAACCCTGGCTGAGTCTTCTACAAATGCCCGAATCATGGGGTAATAATATGTTTAAGTGTTGTTATGCTGCTTTTAGTTGCTTATTTTTTTAATAGTTTGGTTGATGATCTTCCAATTTGATTCGTGCAGAAAAGGGAAGATTCGTGTGATTTGTATTTCTAGGAAGTTGTTGATGTGGGGGAATACAACTACGCTGATTATTTGGTTAGCCGAGGAATCCCAATACCAGCAGGTTGGGGTGTTGGACAACTAACTGAAGGAACGACAGAAGAGGAAGATGTAGAGCAGAAGGTTAAAGATACAGTTCCTCTGATCATGGCCAAGCAACAGCTGCTGAACGGCCTTGACACTAATGAGGAGATGAAAGAGATTGTGAAGATAATGAGCAAAAACGATGTGCTCTATAGGATGATTGTCTCTTTATTTGCAGTGTATGTAGCACTCGTGATGTATTCAGTGGCTATGACATGAGCACTTTGCTGAAACTAGTAATGAGTGAAACATGTGTAGCAAGCTGGGTGTAGTGTTGTGAACATCTAATAATTTCTATTAACGAAAATCGGGGGGGGGGGGGTATCCCCTTTTGCTCATAAATAAATAAATAGCATAGGCCCTTTTGGTAATAAATAAATTAGCAGAGGCCCTGTCAGGTCAGCTTTGTTCCTATTCGAAAACGTCGGGCAAATTGTAGTTGAACAGCAAACTATGTCATCAAATTCAAGTTTCACAGCCAAATATGAGTACAACTAAACAACAATGTCATCATGTTTTACTCATCATACAATCACCAAACACAAATCAACATACATAAGAAGTGATGTTCACACAACAAAATACTAAACAACACATTCATCAGGTTTCAGTTTTCATAGCAAACACAATTTCACATAGTAGATAAAAAACGTCTTCTGACAGGCAAATACGACAAAAGCAATCTAATCATCATCCAGAGCAGTAGCGCCAACATCTTCGCCATGTGTATCAGTCTGAATCGTAATTCCCCATAGTGTCATCTTCTTCTTCATCCTCAATGTCCTCAAACGTTGGCTTCTTCTTGATCAACTCTTGTATGTCCACAACACGACAGGCAATCTTTTCGCCAACGTCATTGACATGATGGTTCTCAAAGATATTAGGAACATCTGTGGAATCTTGTACATCAGGAGCGGTGTAAGCATCATCTTGTTGTGCAACTTCATTAAATGAATTCCTCTGCTCAAACCTTTGCAATACTCACTAGTCATCACTATGTGCAAATGTGTCTTCCAAGAAAAATATATGTGTTGCTTGATATGCCAAAATAAAAGGCTCGTTGGTCTGGTATGCCGCCTTGACATTGATGGATTTGAAATAATCATCAGCTCTGGGTTTTGCGATCCTGGAAAACAGGTTATACCAACTATAGCACAACAGAACCACACACCGATGATCCTCGAAACTGGAGATATACTGCAACTGAACATTGTCTGTTATGTTAGCATACATTTTAGTTGTCACTCTTTCGTATGTATCCATGCTCATGATGGCACTGTTTTGTGTCTTCCTGCCTTCATCGCGTGCAAGGGTGTTGTAGCGCACATCTCCAACAACGCAAGATTCATAATGTCTTACCCGAGTATCAGGACCTGTTTGCTAGTGCGTAAAGGGCATCATCAACTGCCTGCCCATCCTCCCACATCTTCTTAACCTATGTTTAGAAAATAGACAAGCTGATCATCTTATGTACTCAATATATTAAAAAACTGACAGTGCAATTCAAAAGCTTACATGGCTCTTGAACCATTTCACAAATCCTGCCATAACCAGTTTGTCAATGTTTGTTGGATTTTGCGGCAGTAACTCGTTTTTGTAGATGCTACATAACATAGTGATCGCGTCAAACATCTAAATATATAAGAATGTGCTGCAAGTTTAGTAGATTACGATGTATAAGTTGCAGTACTTAGCACTTACTTGATATAAGGTAGTATCTCAGGACAATTATTCAACACATACCAAACCATTTTGTCCAAATATTTAGGTTTGTCCTCTTGTCGACTCTTCCCTGTAACTCGAACAGAATAATCGAAAACATTGAGCCCGGGATTGTCTTCACCCATCTCTTTGCTAAGCTGATCAGCTGTTTCAATGTATTTTTAGCAGAATGTCAACACTTCTATAGCAATGTAGGCCTCTGCAATGGAACCCTCAGGTCTAGCTCTGTTCCTAACATAGCCCATGAAAGTGCCTAGCCGCCTTTCAATAGGGTACATCCAGCCATACCGTATTGGACCTCAAGTAGTGCCTCATCAGGTAGATGAACAACCAAATGCACCATCACATCAAAGAAGGCTGAGGATGTATCTTCTCAAGGTTGCATAGGATAGTTGGTATCTTTTCTCTAAGATGCTCCAAAGCATCTATCCTGATATTTCTACCGCAGAGTTCCCTGAAGAATTGTCCCAACTCTGCAACTGCTCTGTATAAGTCAGGGCGGCTCAATCCTCTAAGGATAACAGGTAAAACCCTTTGAAGTAGGGCGTGGCAGTCATGATTTTTCAACCCTTGTACCTTGTTTCCATCCGCATTTACTCTCCTTTCAGGGTTGGAAGCAAATCCATGTGGGAATCTCACACGTGACAGGACCTCGCAGAATTCTTTTCTTTTTACCTTGTCCAAGACGTACACAGCTGGTGCCATATCCCGTGGTTTACCTTCATCTTGCACTTGCAAATCCTTTCTGATACCCAGATGTGTCAAATCAATCCTAGATTTTAAGTGTAGCGACCCGACCTCAAACGGTCAAGCCTCTGTGTATCCGTGCCATCCCTGGATCGGTATGCTGGCACACACAATACATCAATGTATATATCAAAGTGCAATCACATGTATAAATAACGTAAGACAGATATATATACCTCATAAGTCTCAGCGGAAACAAACATAAGGGCGTGGAGTCCCATCAACACCAACGACAAGTTGAGTGTAGACCATAACCCTGCAACGTAACTCTTACTCGTCGTAGAAATTCCTGCAACATAAGACATTGCAGCCCTGTAAGTCAGTACATTGAATGTACTGGCAAGTCACATCATAAGAATAATGAACCTATTTGTACATGCAATTTGGCTGGTGGAAAGCTCTAAATTTAGTTTTTGCATAAAGCTAGTTTTCCCCTAGAATAAAAGATATTATTCTACCACTACTGTATGGCATAGGATGAGTTGGTAAACCCAACTCAATCCATTCCCAAAGTTTCATTTAAAACCCAACTGTTTAATTAAGAGTGATGAGATCTCTCAGCATTTCCACTACTAGATGCTCAAGTTGTCCGTAACCGGGGACACGGCTAATCGACTAGATTTTAACACTCTGCAGAGGTTTGCGCACTTTTCTCCACAAGACTCGATCGCCTCCCTTGAAGTTCTCGCACTGCCTGGCGTTTGAGAACAGGATGACCGAGACATAGTCTTTCGAAAATGTTCCCCCTTAACCCACGGATAGGCCGGTACACCTACATCATTCTACATCTGCTAGCCCATCCCGGAAGGGGTCACACTAACTACTCAACTAAGCCAGAGCCCATATTGGCTTGTGGCTGCACACGTAAGCTTCTAGACATGAGAATACGATTGATCTCTTTGAGCCTGGGCGGCCGACCACTAGTGGTGCACCACCATGGATTAACCATGCATGCTCCCACTGTACTTCGCCACCATTCAAACCAAATACCGCCCAGGTAGTTCATTTACAAGTCTTGGTCCTGATTACTACTTTGTCACTCATGTCTCACCATGTTCGCTTCCCAAACCACGTCTACATTTAGCGAGGCAAAAATAAACTTACACGGTGGTGACAAGGATGTATAGATCAGACCTACCTCAATGAACTACTAGGTAACGACATAGCCATCTGGCAACAATAAATCCTACCATGCAATCCTACCACAAAAGGACTAAGTGCATAATATAAACATAGGTAATTGGAAGAATGGTCAAATGTGAACTTGCCTGGTAATAGTTGATGAAGATTATATCGCTCTCAGAAATTTACTTAATAGAACTATTCGTCACTCTCCGATGAAAATCTATAAGGTCAAACATTGCATTCGCATAAGCAATCATTTCGGAGAACCAAATAACATGCGACATGAAAAGACTCGGAAAATCCAAATGAACACACAACACACTTAACTATCAAAAGAAAATACTAAGTGCAAAACAACATACGGCATGGATGCCAAAAATTATGACATGGACCACAGTGCATACTAGGCATATGAGTAAAACTACTATGGACAGATCCTAATGTGTGAAAAATATCATGAGATAGGTCCAAGTGATAGGGTTTGGCAACGGTGACACGGTGCAAAAAGAATCACATCAATCAGAGCTACGATTTAGGAGATATGGCCATTTGAAGTTCGAATTCAAATCTGAATAAAGATCAAATTTGAATTTGGAAAAAGTTTACAAACATGATGCTATTGGATAGATCTAATCACGAAGAAGAATTTGCCGTTGGTTTCATCGAATTTGGAGTTACGGTTAAAAAGATACAACCATTCAAAGTTTAGGGGCTAAACTGAAAACTTAGGGACTTGACTGTGAAAGTTTTATTCGCGACCAGGTCCCTGGCCACGTGGCGGATCCTGGCTGGCTGGTAGTGTTCGCGGCTTTGGCTAAACAGTGAACGGCCACTAAATAACTAAAACAGCTACTGCGGGTAAAAAATAACTAAAAAACAAGGTCGGTTTAACTAAACCGCAGTTAACCGATCTAATACGAGATAAAAAAAGAAACGGGGAAGCGACCAGTCGTCTTACAGAGGCGACGGCGACGTACAGGGGCGTGGCGCTGGCGTTGGCCAGTGATGGGGCGGCGACTCCGGTGCTCCTCGGCGACGAGGAAGGAGGCGGCGGGGTCCGGTGCGGCGCTGGTGATCAGCTGGTGGGGTCGGCGGGTAGCGGGGTGGTCGGGGTCATGCTGCGCGGGGCGGGCGTCTCTGTGCTCCATCAAGGATGCAGGTCGTCGGGACGGCGCCTCCGGTGAGACCTGGGTGGCAAAAACATGTCAAAATGACGCGGGATGGCGAGGCAAGTTGATTGACAGGGAATACGAGGGTTCGGATGTGCTACCGGCGACGAAATCGACGACGAGTAGCTCCGACTCTGGCGATATCCAACACGGCAGTGTGGCGGTTGCGAGGGGCTAGGGACGACGTGGAGTGGCAGAATGGAGAGAGGGGGTCCAGGGCTTCTTATAGGCACGGAGAGAGGGCTCAGGAGCTAGGGATAAGCTCTATCCCTAGAGCTTTGGCCGGCGAGTTCGGCGTGTGCATGTGCGTGCTCATCCAACGGGGTCTGCGGGAGGTTAGGGACAACCTGGGGAGTGGGCCCCGCAGGTCAGCGGTAGGGGAGAGAGCGAGCGAGAGGGAGACGAGGAGCGGACGGGCGAGGCGGAGGCCTTCGGGCGCTGATGGTCGGGCGCGGGCACGGGATTGGGCCGAATAGCCGGCTGGTTCGCCCCTGGGCCGAACACTATTTGCGGCGCTTCTTTTTTTCGAGAAAGAAAACTCCAACCGAGGGAAAATAAATAAAAAATCTACATAGGCACATTATATACCAAAATGTTCATAAAAATAGCAGCAATAAGATGAACTATTTTTCAAGTTCAACTAAATTCCATAAAAAATCATAAAAGTCAAATAGTGCTATTGTTGCATTTGAAATCAATAAAAATCATTTTTAAAATAGCAAAATGATTTCAAATTTATTTTCTCCTAATTTTCCATTGAAGGGAATCAATTTACCCTTATTTCCATTTATTTATTTTTAGGAGAAACATAATTTGAATTAAAACTAAATAACTCCCAATTGGATTTGAATTTGGAATTTAAACAACTACGAATGGAAAATTAGTTTCAAATAACTTCAAAGTGACTTCCAATTTATTTCTTTGAAACTTTCAACTATCTTTCTTCAAATATGAAGAAGTCATTTTATGAACACATTGAGTTGCTTAAAGTTTCTAAATTTGAAATATTTCAAATGGAATTCAAATCATTTTCGAACCCCTTTTCATTTCTTTAAATGGAAGAAGTCATATTATCTTCAGTCTAGGGTTTTGTAATGAAATGAATTTGAATTCGTGGAGATCAAGAAAAATGCAAGATGAAAGTTTTGGGAACGTCCTTTTATTCCCTCTCATGCAACTTCCAAAAGTTTCAATTTCCACTCAATTTCACACAATCAATCACATAACAATCAAACAAACAATCATAGTTATTTATTTAATATAACATTCCAAAATTTAGAATTTTGGGATGTTACAAACTACCACCCTTAAAATGAATCTCATCCTCGAGATTCGGAGAGGCTAGAAAGAAGGTTAGGTTTGGGGGTCTGCTTGAAAATCCATTCATCAACACAAGGTATGGGGTGCTACCACCCTTAGAAGCATGGTTACGGTCCCAACAAAACTCATGTACTCCAACCTTTGCATTGACGGTGTCGGTCTTCTCATATCTCTAGGATAACTCCTTCGCTTGTGCTCTTTCGGTAAGGGTATGGCCTTTTCCTCAAAATTTTGAGTCCTTGCAGCAAAATATGATCCTTCCAAGACTGGGTCTTCTTAGCTGACATGTCTGTCGCCAATGCTAAACAACTATCGAAAATCTCATGGTGGTTAACAATTTCTGGTTCCTCCTGCAGGAAATGGGTCTGGGTTGAACCTCACCGCATAACCTACGATTGGCAATAGGTGCCTATACAGGGTTTCCATCGTCCTGCCATTCTAAGGTTTTTGGCTTATCGTGTCGACACTCTTCTAGGGTTTTAAGTCTCTCTGATTTTTTTATCAACATATGATAGCTCATGATAGAAGTCTCCAGTATGGGGGGCAATCCATCCTGTACTTGAATCATTACTACATACGCAGATAGTGAATCACGTTTTCTAACACTTAGGCATCCTCACAAGCATTGCAGAACTTCTCTTCTCCACGAACTGGGTCTGGATAAATCCATTGGTTCTGCAAGCCAAACAAAACCTCTAACGTTTCTTCACAACTCTTGGGTTTACGTAACCTCCTATGGAACGTCTGCTGATGAACTCACAGCTTCTTCCAGAATTCTTTTCTTCAACAAGATTGTGCTTGTTTCCTTATCAAATCCTGGGTCCTATGGGTTATGGCCCACTTCAACACTTGTATAACTTTAACTCATCCTTGGAGCTACTATTGTTCCATATTCCAACATTACATCTCCTTTAAATCCAATATCACTTCATTCCTGCCTACTCTTGGGGTAACCATCATAACTAAAACCAAACTCCAACTCATTTGTCCAAACTCCACTCTATGGAATACATTTTCTTTTCCATTGGTCAAGTGTTCACACAGACAAGTATCGTCAAAAAATATGCACTGGTTCATCCATAATTCATATTCTCTTCATATCAAATCCTTTATTACATCCTTAATCACAACTCAAAACTCAAATTTCAAAAGTACTCTATTACAAAAGCTGCCATCCACATAGTTTGGTATGGTCAAGCATTACTTCCATCTTTATTCATTTGCCCTTCTTGAAGATGCTTTCAGTCCCACTAGAATTGTGCGATGTGATCCTTGAAATCATCGATCTTTTGCTTCATCATGGTGGCCATGAGCTTCATCTCCATCATCTCTCCATGCACCTCCCTCAGGTATTCCTGAGTGTGACAGAGTCTTGCTTCTAGTATTTCTCCAATCCGACGTATGGCTTCCATAGCAGCTTCACGAACAGAGTCAAAGAATGTTGCTCGTGGTACTCGAGAGATGAAAAAGTATTGACCCATAGTCTTTGGGCAAACTCCCTTCACACGGTGGAGGTGTACCTCCACATACCAAAGTTCAACTCCCTTCTCCATGAAAGGATAACCCTTGTAGACTGCATCTCCTTCAAGATGAATATGCTTCATCATGTCCTTCAGGATTTTTCGGTAATCCTGATCACTAGTCAGGGTCATGATCGTTTCCGGGCCCTTGAGAAAAGACTCGTAAAGGGTTGTGATCTGCAGGTATAAGATAGAAGGGGTACTCAGGATAATGTATGTATTTCCTTGGGTGAAATGTGGTTATTTTTCTGGGAAAAGTTTGGGGTCAGCTTGTCCATGGGTTCAAGGTTTTATGTCTGGGTGACATAGTGAGAGAGGCACTCACAATCAACAAACAACTCATAACATTTCATATGAGATTCCAAACACCTCAACTTTTATTGCTTCACGAACTATTACAATTCCCATTTCATAACTCAACTCAACATCCCCAAAAATAAAAGTGTATTCCACATTTATTACATGATTTATTCCAATATCAAGATCCAACTACTCTGCTCAAGCTTTCCTCGGGTCTGAACATTCTCTGACAAAATGTCCTACTCCTTTGCAGCGTAAACAAATGACTTCAGACAAATCCAGGGGCTCCTTGGTGGTTATCTTGGCTCCTTGGGTTCTTGGCTCCCTTGCTGGGCATTTGCTAGCGTAATGACCTAAATCCTTGCATCTGTAACAAGTGATATGACTTAGGTCCTTTTCTACTGAAATTGGGTTGCTCTGGGGACACGTGCTCTTTCTCTTCCTGGACTTCTTTGTTCCGATCAATTCTTCTATCTCATGTGGATCAAACTCCACTTCTTCTATAGGGAAGTCTCCCAGATACTCTTGGTTTTCCTTCATATAATATTGTGAAAAATGTTCTTCTTATCCACATGAATAGCAAGCATTGGAGTAAAATTTGTTTAGGCTTTCTCCATCAGGGCCATCAACATCTTCTTTCATCACCGATTTTCTTAAACTTTCCCCGAGGACTTCTTTCACGGTTCCTTCTGCTGCTTGGTAATTTCTTGTACCTTGGGATAAATATGACACTGGGCAGGGTAGTGTGTAGTTCCTTCACACAAGAAACAAGTAACCTGCCTAGTTGGGCATTCTTCAACTCGGTGATTTGCTTCACAATGAGGGCATCCATCCTTGTGTTCCTCATGGGTATGTCCAATCTCACCGCAAATCTTGCATGCACAAGGTTTCCTCATTTTATTGCCATAGGGCTTCTGAATAAGACGAGACCTCAGTGGAGTCATCTTTAATTCCTCCCAAGTTTTTGCTCCGTTACATCCTTGTATGGCCTGATGCATTTTCCACCAGGTTGCAGCACTTTTTGTAAAGTACTGAAGAGCATATTGAACCTCATATTTCCTTGCAACCAAATTGCTCCTGAAGTGATTCTGCATGTTTTGAATCCATAGCTCTACCTCCAACTGAGTGATCGGTTCAGAGAATACAAGTCCATCTTCATTCATCATCTATTGGGTCCAAGGGTTTTGGAATGAGATACGGGAGAGGGATGGAGAGAGATACACACAATACAAACAATATAGTTTTGAAAATAAGTTTTATTTGTTGCTGTCGGAAAACACACACCAAATATGGCAGCTCACAAATCATCACATCTAACGTGAGTATACAACAAGGGTTTGGTCTTCTAAAGGTCATATAAATCTTGGAATTCTTCAATGTCTTTAAATTCTTCGAGTCTTTGACTGTTGTAGCTTCAACTCTTCTAATGTATGTTGAAGTCCTCTTTTACACTGAAGTGGTCTCATCGGTTGATCCTCCATGTGGTCAAAGGGAAAATGGGTATTGTCTACCTATTTGGGGTAAAAGGAAAGATTTGATAAAGCTCAGAAAAGAAGAGAGGTAAAGGATCTTTTTGAATATAAAGTTTTAGAGAAATCCTTTCCTAAGGGCTTTCCAGTTTCTAGGGTCATGTACTACAGTCAACATGTTCTCTGATACCATCTCTGTAGCGACCGACCTCAAACGGTCAAGCCTTTATGTATCCGTGCCATCCCTGGATCGGTATGCTGGCACACACAGTACATCAATGTATATATCAAAGTGCAATCACATGTATAAATAACGTAAGACAAATATATATACCTCTTAAGTCTTAGCGGAAACAAACACAAGGGCGTGGAGTCCCATCAACACCAACGGCAAGTTGAGTGTAGACCGTAACCCTACAACGTAACTCTTACTCGTCGTAGAAATTCCTGCAACATAAGACGTTGCAGCCCTGTAGGTCAGTACATTGAATGTACTGGCAAGTCACATCATAAGAATAATGAACCTATTTGTACATGCAATTTGGCTGGTGGAAAGCTCTAAATTTAGTTTTTGCATAAAGCTAGTTTTCCCCTAGAATAAAAGATATTATTCTACCACTACTGTATGGCATAGGATGAGTTGGTAAACCCAACTCAATCCATTCCCAAAGTTTCATTTAAAACCCAACTGTTTAATTAAGAGTGATGAGATCTCCCAGCATTTCGACTACTAGATGCTCAAGTTGTCCGTAATCGTGGACACGGCTAATCGACTAGGTTTTAACACTCTACAGAGGTTTGCGCACTTTTCTCCACAAGACTCGATCGCCTCCCTTGAAGTTCTCGCACAGCCTGGCGTTTGAGAACAGGATGACCGAGACATAGTCTTTCAAAAATGTTCCCCATTAACCCACGAATAGGTCGGTACACCTACATCATTCTACATCTGCTAGCCTATCCCGGAAGAGGTCACACTATCTACTCAACTAAGCCAGAGCCCATATTGGCTTGTGGCTGCACACGTAATCTTCTAGACATGAGAATATGATTGATCTCTTTAAGCCTGGGCGGCCGACCACTAGTGGTGCACCACCATGGATTAACCATGCATGCTCCCACTGTACTTCGCCACCATTCAAACCAAATACCGCCCAGGTAGTTCATTGACAAGTCTTGGTCCTGATTACTACTTTGTCACTCATATCTCACCATGTTCGCTTCCCAAACCACGTCTACATTTAGCGAAGCAAAAATAAACTTACACGGTGGCGACAAAGGTATATGGTTCAAACCACCTCAATGAACTACTAGGTAATGGCATAGCCATCTGGCAACAATAAATCCTACCATGCAATCCTACCACAAAAGGACTAAGTGCATAATATAAACATAGGTAATTGGAAGAATGGTCAAATGTGCACTTGCCTCGTAATAGTTGATGAAGATTATATCGCTCTCAGAAATTTACTTAATAGAACTATTCGTCACTCTGCGATGAAAATGTATAAGGTCAAACATTGCATTCACATAAGCAATCATTTCGGAGAACCAAATAACATGCAACATGAAAAGACTCGAAAAATCCAAATGAACACACAACACACTTAACTATCAAAAGAAAATACTAAGTGCAAAACAACATAGGGCATGGGTGCCAAAAATTGTGACGTGGACCATAGTGCATACTAGGCATACGAGTAAAACTACTATGGATAGATCCTAATGTGTTAAAAATATCGTGAGTTAGGTCCAAGTGATAGGGTTTGGCAACGGTGACACGGTGCAAAAAGAATCACATCAATCAAAGCTATGGTTTAGGAGATATGGCCATTTGAAGTTCGAATTCAAATCTAAATAAAGTTCAAATTTGAATTTGGGAAAAGTTTACAGACATGATGCTATTGGATAGATCTAATCATGACGAAGAATTTTCCGCTGGTTTCATCGAATTTGGAGTTACGGTTAAAAAGATACAACCATTCGAAGTTTAAGGGTGAAAACTCAGGGACTTGACTGTGGAAGTTTTATTCACGACCAGGTCCCTGGCCACGTGGCGGATCCTGGCTGGCTGGTACTGTTTCGGCTTTGCCTAAACGGCGAACGGCCACTGAATAACTAAACGGCTACTGCGGCTAAAAAATAACAAAAAAACATAGATCGGTTTAACTAAACCGATCGGTTTACTAAACCGCAGTTAACCGATCTAATACGAGATAAAAAAGGAACGGGGAAGCGAGCGGTCGTCTTATAGAGGGGACGATGATGTATAGGGGCGACGACACTGGTGTTGGCCGGTGATGGGGCGGCGACTCTGGCGCTCCTCGGCGATGGGGAAGGAGGCGGCGGGGTCCGGCGCGGCGCGGGTGATCCGTTGGTGGGGTCGGCGGGCAGCGGGGTGGTCGGGATCGTGCTGCACGGGGCAGGCGTCTCTGTGCTCCGGCAAGGACGCAGGTCATCGGGACGGAGCCTCGGACGAGACCTGGGTGGCAAAAACATGTCAAAATGACGCGGGATGGCGAGGCAAGTTGATTGACAGGGAATACGAGGGTTCGGATGTGCTACCGGCGACGAAAACAACGACGAGTAGCTCCGACTCCAACGAGATCCAACATGGCAGTGCGGCGGTTGCGAGGGGCTAGGGACGACGTGGAGTGGCAGAATGGAGAGAGGGGGTCCAGGGCTTCTTATAGGCACGAAGAGAGGGCTCGGGAGCTAGGGATAAGCTCTATACCTAGAGCTTCGGCCGGCGGGTTTGGCGTGTGTGTGTGCGTGCTCATCCAGCGGGGTCTGCGAGAGGTTAGGGATGACCTGGGGAGTGGGCCCCGCGGGTCAGCGATAGGTGAGAGAGCGAGTGAGAGGGAGACGAGGAGCGGACGGACGAGGCGGAGGCCTTCGGGCGCTGATGGTCGGGCGCAGGCACGGGATTGGGCCGAATAGCCGGCTGGTTCGCCCCTGGGCCGAACACTGTTTCGGTCCAGGCGGCGCTTCTTTTTTTCACAAAGAAAACTCCAACCGAGGGAAAATAAATAAAAAATCGACATAGGCACATTATATACCAAAATGTTCATGAATATAGCAGCAATAAGATGAACTATTTTTCAAGTTCAACTAAATTCCATAAAAATTCATAAAAGTCAAACAGTGCTATTGTTGCATTTAAAATCAATAAAAATCTTTTTTAAAATAGCAAAATGATTTCAAATTTATTTTCTCCTAATTTTCCATTGAAGGGAATCATTTTACCCTTATTTCCATTTATTTATTTTTAGGAGAAAAATAATTTGAATTAAAACTAAATAACTCCCAATTGGATTTGAATTTGGAATTTCAAACAACTTCGAATGGAAAATGAGTTTCAAATAACTTCAAAGTGACTTCCAATTTATTTCTTTGAAACTTCCAACTCTCTTTCTTCAAACATGAAGAAGTCATTTTATGAACTCATTGAGTTGCTTAAAGTTTCTAAATTTGAAATATTTCAAATGGAATTCAAATCATTTTCGAACCCCTTTTTAATTTCTTTAAATGGAAGAAGTCATATTATCTTCACTCTAGGGTTTTGTAATGAAATGAATTTGAATTCATGGAGATCAAGAAAAATGCAAGATGGAAGTTTTGGGAACGTCCTTTTGTTCCCTCATGCAACTTCCAAAAGTTTCAATTTCCACTCAATTTAACACAATCAAACACACAACAATCAAACAAAAAATCATAGTAATTTATTTAATATAACATTCCAAAATTTTGAATTTTGGGATGTTACATTAAGGTATCTTTTGTCTTGCCTTCAATATTAAGAAGTTTGCCAATAATGTTGTCACATATATTTTTATCGATGTGCGTCACATCAAGATTATGCTGCAGATCCAAATCTTTCAAATACTCCAAGTCCCACAAAGTGGACCTGCAGGTAAACAATAATCTCTCTTCTGCCCTGCCACGCTTCCTTTTCCCGCTACCATTACCAGGATGGTTTCCTGGTGTAATATGCTTGACCTTCTCTAATTCCACTTGTAACTCATCGGCGGTGAGCCTCTTTGGCGCATCGCAGTTTTCATGCTTTGCATTGAACACATGTCTTCGGTATTTTGTAGGACGCGGCTTGTCCTTGGCAAGGAAACGACAGTGTCCAATGTAACATATCTTGCTAAGTATTGCATATCACAGCGGATTCCTGTCACAGCGAACACATGCATTGTAACCATGTGTCGTTCGCCCTGACATAGAGCCCTGCTACCTCTTGAGCACTGCGTTGGTTTTCCCTTGAAGAGGAAAGGGTGATGCAGCAAAGTAGCGTAAGTATTTCCCTCAGTTTTTGAGAACCAAGGTATCAATCCAGTAGGAGACTACACGCAAGTCCCTCGTACCTACACAAACAAATAAGAACCTCGCAACCAACGCAATAAAGGGGTTGTCAATCCCTTCACGGTCACTTACGAGAGTGAGATCTAATAGAGATAATAATAAAAAGATAAATATTTTGGGTATTTTTATGATATAGATTGAAAGTAAAGATTGCAAAATGAAATAGATTGGAAACTTACATGATAAAGGATAGACCCGGGGGCCATAGATTCACTAGTGGCTTCTCTCAAGATAGCATAAGTATTATGGTGGGTGAACGAATTACTGTCGACTAATTGATAGAAAAGTGAATAATTATGCGAATATCTAGGCATGGTCATGTATATAGGCATCACATCCACGACAAGTAGACCGAAATGATTCTGCATCTACTACTATTACTCCATACATCGACCGCTATCCAGCATGCATCTAGAGTATTAAGTTCATAAGAACGGAGTAATGCATTCGGCAAGATGATATGATGTAGAGGGATAAACTCGAGCAATATGATATAAACCCCATCTTTTTATCCTTGATGGCAACAATACAATACGTGCCTTGTTGCCCCTGCTTTCACTGGGAAAGGACACCGCAGGATTGAACCCAAAGCTAAGCACTTCTCCTATTGCAAGCAAGATCAATCTAGTAGGCCCAACCAAACTGATAATTCGAAGAGACCTGCAAAGATAACCAATCATACATAGAAGAATTCAGAGAAGAATCAAATATTGTTCATAGATAAACTTGATCATAAACCCACAATTTATCGGATCTCGACAAACACACCCCAAAAAGAGTTACATCGAATAGATCTCCAAGAAGATCGAGGAGAACATTTTATTGAGATCCAAAGAGAGAGAAGAAGCCATCTAGCTAATAACTATTGACCCGAAGGTCTGAGGTAAACTACTCACACATCATCGGAGAGGCTATGGTGTTGATGTAGAAGCCCTCCGTGATCTATGCCCCCTCCGGTGGAGCTCCGGAAAAGGCTCCAAATGGGATCTCTTGGGTACAGAAGGTTGCGGCGGTGGAAATAGGGTTTCATGGTGCTCCTGGATGTTTTCGGGGTATGTGGACATATATAGGAGGAAGAAGTAGGTCGGTGGAGCCACGAGGGGCCCACAAAGGTGGAGGGCATGCCCAGGGGGTAGGCGCACCCCCCTTCCTCATGGCCCCCTCGTTGCTTGCTTGACGTACACTCCAAGTCCCCTGGATCACGTTTGTTCCAAAAATAACTCTCTCGAAGATTTTATTCCGTTTGGATTCCGTTTGATATTCTTTTTCTGCGAAACACTGAAATAGGCAAAAACAACAATTTGCACTGGGCCTTGGGTTAGTAGGTTAGTCCCAAAAATAATATAAAAGTGTATAAATAAGCCCATTAACATCCAAAACAGATAATATAATAGCATGGAACAATCAAAAATTATAGATACGTTGGAGACGTATCAAGCATCCCCAAGCTTAGTTCCTGCTCGTCCTCGAGTAGGTAAATGGTAAAAACAGAATTTTTGATGTGGAATGCTACCTAGCATAATTCTCAATGTAATTTTCTTTATTGTGGCATGAATGTTCAGATCCAAAAGATTCAAGACAAAAGTTTAATATTGACATAAAAAATAAGACTTCAAGAATACTAACTAAGCAATCATGTCTTCTCAAATTAACATGGCAAAAGAAAGTTCATCCCTACAAAATCATATAGTTTGGTCATGCTCCATTTTCGTCACACAAGAATGCTCTCATCATGCACAATCCCGATGACAAGCCAAGCAATTGTTTCTTACTTTAGTAATCTGAAACTTTTTCCAACTTTCACGCAATACATGAGCGTGAGCCATGCATATAACACTATGGGTGGAATAGAATAATGATAGGGGTTATGTGGAGAAGACAAAAAAAGGATAAAGTCTCACATTGACGAGGCTAATCAATGGGCTGGGGAGATGCCCATCAATTGATGTCAATGCAAGGAGTAGGGATTGCCATGCAACGGATGCACTAGAGCTATAAATGTATGAAAGCTCAACAAAAGAAATTAAGTGGGTGTGCATCCAACTTGCTTGCTCACGAAGACCTAGGGCATTTGAGGAAGCCCATTGTTGGAATATACAAGCCAAGTTCTATAATGAAAAATTCCCACTAGTATATGAAAGTGACAAAACAAAGAGACTCTCTATCATAAAGATCATGGTGCTACTTTGAAGCACAAGTGTGGAAAAAAGGGATAGTAGCACTGCCCCTTTTTATTTTCTTTTTTCTTTTTATGGGCCTTTCTTCTTTTTTGTTATTTTGTATATTTGGGACAATGCTCTATTAATGATGATCCTCACACTTCTATTTATTCACAACTCAATGATTACAACTCGATACTAGAACAAAATATAACTCTATATGAATGCCTTCAGTGGTGTGCCGGGAAGTGCAATGAATCAAGAGTGACATGTATGATAGATTACGCATGGTGGCTTTGCCACAAATACTATGTAAACTACATGATCATGCAAAGCGATATGACAATGATGAAGCGTGTCATAAATGAAACGGTGGAAAGTTGCATGGCAATATATCTCGGAATGGCTATGGAAATGCCATAATAGGTAGGTATGGTGGCTGTTTTGAGGAAGATATAAGGAGGTTTATGTGTGACAGAGCATATCATATCACGGGGTTTGGATGCACCGGCGAAGTTTGCACCAACTCTCAAGGTGAGAAAGGGCAATGTACGGTACCGAAGAGGCTAGCAATGATGGAAGGGTGAGAGTGTGTATAATCCATGGACTCAACATTAGTCATAAAGAACTCATATACTTATTGCAAAAATCTACAAGTCATCAAAAACAAAGCACTACAAGCATGCTCCTAGGGGGATAGATTGGTAGGAAAATACCATCGCTCGTCCCTGACCGCCACTCATAAGGAAGACAATCAAAGAACACCTCATGTTTCAAATTTGTTACACAACGGTTACCATACGTGCATGCTACTGGACTTGCAAACTTCAACACAAGTATTTATCAAATTCACAATTACTCAACTAGCACACTCTAATATTACCACCTTTATATCTCAAAACAATTATCAAGCATCCAACTTCTCATAGTATTCAGTGCACTTTCTATGATAGTTTTTATTATACCCATCTTGGATGCCTATCATATTTGGAATAATTTCATAACCAAAGCAGATTACCGTGCTGTTCTAAAGGACTCTCAAAATAATATAAGTGAAGCATGAGAGATCAATAATTTCTATAAAATAAAACCACCGTGCTCTAAAAGATATAAGTGAAGCACTAGAGCAAAATTATCTAGCTCAAAAGATATAAGTGAAGCACATAGAGTATTCTAATAAATTGCAATTCATGTGTATCTCTCCCAAAAGCTGTGTACATCAAGGATGATTGTGGTAAACTAAAAATAAAAGACTCAAATCATACAAGACGCTCCAAGCAAAACACATATCATGTGGTGAATAGAAATATAGCCTCAAGTAAAGCTACCGATAGAAAAAGACGAGCTAGGGGATTCCTTACGGGGCATCCCCAAGCTTAGGCTTTTGGTTGTCCTTTAATTTTACCTTGGGGTGCCTTGGGAATCCCCAATCTTAGGCTCTTGCCACTCCTTATTCCATAATACATCAAATCTTTACCCAAAACTTGAAAACTTCACAACACAAAACTTAAACAGAAAATCTCATAAGCTCCGTTAGTATAAGAAAACAAACCACCACTTAAGGTACTGTAATGAAATCATTATTTATTTGTATTGGTGTTAAAACTACTGTATTCCAACTTCTCTATGGTTCATACCCTCCGATAGTAGCCATAGATGCATCAAAATAAGCAAACAACACACGAAAAACAGAATCTGTCAAAAACAGAACAGTCTGTAGTAATCTGTAGGTTTAGAATACTTATGTAAACCCAAAAATTCTAAAAGAAATTGCTGGACTTGAGGAATTTATGTATTAATAATCTTCAAAAAGAATCAACTTAATCGCACTCTCCAGTAAAAGATGGCAGCAAATATCGTGAGCGCTAAAGTTTCTGTTTTTTACAGCAAGATTACTAAAACCTTCCCCAAGTCTTCCCAAAGGTTCTACTTGGAACAAACACTAATTAAAAGCATAAAACCACATCTAAACATAGGCTATATGAATTATTTATTACTAATCAGAATCAAAAAGCAAGGAACAAAAATAAAATTGGGTTGCCTCCCAACAAGTGCTCTCTTTTAATGCCCCTAGCTAGGCATAAAAGCAAGGATAGATCTATGTATTATCATCTTTGGTATGCAATCCGTAAGTGGCTCTCATAATATATTCATAAGGTAATTTAATTTTCTTTCTAGGAAAGTGTTCCATGCCTTTCCTTAACGGAAATTGGAATCTAGTGTTTTCTTCTTTCATATCAATAATTGCACCAATCGTTCTAAGGAAAGGTCTACCAAGAATAATGGGACATGTAGGATTGCAATCAATATCAAGAACAATGAAATATACAGGCACATAATTCCTATTTGCAACAAAAATAACATCATTATTCTTCCCATAGGTTTCTTAATGGTGGAATCCGTGAGATGCAAATTTAAAGAACAATCATCAAATTCACGGAAACCTAACGCATCACACAAAGTTTTTGGAATCGTGGAAACACTAGCACCCAAATCACATAAAGCATAACATTCATGATCTTTAATTTTAATTTTAATAGTGGGTTCCCACTCATCATAAAGTTTTCTAGGGACAGAAACTTCCAATTCAAGCTTTTCTTCATAAGATTGCATTAAAGCATCAACGATATGTTTGGTAAAAGCTTTATTTTCATTATAAGCATGCGGAGAATTTAGCACGGATTGAAACAAGGAAGTACAATCTATCAAAGAGCAATTATCATAATTAAATTCCTTGAAATCCAAAATAGTGGGTTCATTGCTATGTAAAGTTTTGACCTCTCCAATCCCACTTTAACCAATTTTTGCATCAAGATCTAAAAACTCTGGATCATTGGGACGCCTTTTAACTAAAGTTGACTCATCTCCATTCCCATCCTTATCAAGATTCATATTGCAACACAAATATTTAATAGGAGACACATCAATCACTTTTAGATCTTCATCCTTATTATCATCAAAACTAGAAGAACACGCTTTCACAAAGCAATCTTTTTTAGCATGCATCCTAGCGGTTCTTTCTTTGCACTCATCAATGGAAATTCTCATAGCTTTGAGAGACTCATTGGTATCATGCTTAGGTGGAATAGATCTAAGTTTCAAAGAATCAACATCAAGAGAAATTCTATCCACGTTCCTAGCCAACTCATCAATCTTAGAAAATTTTTCTTCAAACAAAGCATTGAAACTCTTTTGCGAACTAATAAATTCTGTAATATTAGATTCAAAATCAGAGGGTGTCTTATTATAATTTCCATAAGAATTGTTGTAGGAATTACCATAATTATTAGAGGAATTACTAGGAAAAGGCCTAGGATTAAAATTACCTCTATACGCGTTATTACCAAAATTATTCCTACCAACAAAATTCATATCCATAGATTCATTATTATTCTCAGTCAAAGTCGACAAAGGCATATCATTAGGATCAGAAGAAACACTCTTATTAGCAAACAGTTTCATAAGTTCATCCATCTTTCCACTCAAAACATTGATTTCTTCTATAGCATGCACCTTTTTACTAGTAGATCTTTCAGTGCCATTGAGAATAATTAACCATAATATTATCTAGGAGTTTAGTAGCTTCTCCTAAGGTGATTTCCATAAAAGTGCCTCCCGCGGCCAAGTCTAAAAGATTTCTAGAAGCAAAATTCAATCCGGCATAAAGAATTTGTATGATCATCGATAAATTCAAACCATGTGTAGGGTAATTACATATCATTAATTTCATCCTCTCCCAAGCTTGTGCAACATGTTCATGATCAAGTTGCTTAAAATTCATAATATCGTTCCTAATGAGATGACCTTAGTGGGAGGAAAATACTTAGAGATAAAAGCATCTTTGCACTTATTCCATGAATCGATACTATTTTTAGGCAAAGAAGAAAACAAGTTTTATCACGATCTCTAAGCGAAAACAGGAATAGCTTCAATTTAACAATATCATTATCCACATCTTTCTTCTTTTGCATATCACACAAATCAACAAAGTTGTTCAGATGGGTAGCGGCATCTTCACTAGGAAGGCCGGAAAACGGATCTTTCATAACAAGATTCAGCAAGGCAGCATTAATTTCATAAGATTCAACATCGGTAAGAGGAGCAATCAGAGTGCTAATAAAATAATTAGTGTTGGTATTAGAAAAGTCACACAATTTAGTATTATCTTGAGCCATCGTGACAAATAATCCAACACACAAGCACACAAGAGGCAAGCGAAAAGAGACGAACGGAAAAGAGAAGGGGAACGGAAAAAGAGGGCGAATAAAATGGCAAGGGTGAAGTGGGGGAGAGGAAAATGAGAGGCAAATGGCAAATAATGTAATGCGAGGGATAAGAGTTTGTGTTGGGTACTTGGTATGTCTTGACTTGTGGTAGATCTCCCCGGCAACGGCGCCAGAAATCCTTCTTGCTACCTCTTGAGCACTGCGTTGGTTTTTCCTTGAAGAGGAAAGGGTGATTCAGCAAAGTAGCCTAAGTATTTCCCTCTGTTTTTGAGAACCAAGGTATTAATCCAGTAGGAGACTGCACGCAAGTCCCTCGTACCTACACAAACAAATAAGAACCTTGCAACCAACACGATAAAGGGGTTGTCAATCCCTTCACGGTCACTTACGAGAGTGAGATCTAATAGAGATAATAATAACAAGATAAATATTTTTGGTATTTTATGCTATAGATTGAAAGTAAAGATTGCAAAATAAAATAGATTGGAAACTTATATGATAAAAGATAGACCCGGGGGCCATAGGTTTCACTAGTGGCTTCTCTCAAGATAGCATAAGTATTACGGTGGGTGAACGAATTACTGTCGACCAATTGATAGAAAAGTGAATAATTATGAGAATATCTAGGCATGATTATGTATATAGGCATCACGACCGCAACAAGTAGACCGAAACGATTCTGCATCTACTACTATTACTCCACACATCGACCGCTATCCAGCATGCATCTAGAGTATTAAGTTCATAAGAATAGAGTAATGCATTAGGTAAGATGACATGATGTAGAGGGATGAACTCAAGCAATATGATATAAACCCCATCTTTTTATCCTCGATGGCAACAATACAATATGTGCCTTGCTGCCCCTGTTGTCACTAGGAAAGGACACCGCAAGATTGAACCCAAATCTAAGCACTTCTCCCATTGCAAGAAAGATCAATCTAGTAGGCCAAACCAAACTGATAATTCGAAGAGACTTGCAAAGATAACCAATCATACATAAAAGAATTCAGAGAAGAATCAAATATTGTTCATAGATAAACTTGATCATAAACCCACAATTCATCAGATCTTGACAAACAGACCGCAAAAAGAGTTACATCGAATAGATCTCCATGAAGATCGAGGAGAACATTGTATTGAGATCCAAAGAGAGAGAAGAAGCCATCTAGCTAATAACTATGTACCCGAAGGTCTGAGGTAAACTACTCACACATCATCGGAGAGGCTATGGTGTTGATGTTGAAGCCCTCTGTGATCTATGCCCCCTCCGACGAAGCTCCGGAAAAGGCCCCAAGATGGGATCTCTTGGGTACAAAAGGTTGCGGTGGTGGAAATAGGGTTTCGTGGTGCTCCTGGATGTTTTCGGGGTATTTGGACATATATAGGAGGAAGAAGTAGGTCGGTGGAGCCACGAGGGGCCCATGAGGGTGGAGGGTGCGCCTAGGGGGGTAGGCGCGCCCCCTGCCTCGTGGCCTCCTTGTTGGTTGCTTGATGTCCACTCCAAGTCCCCTGGATCACGTTTGTTCCAAAAATAACTCTCCCAAAGATTTTATTCCGTTTGGATTCCGTTTGATATTCCTTTTCTGCGAAACACTGAAATAGGCAAAAAACTGCAATTTGCACTAGGCCTTGGGTTAGTAGGTTAGTCCCAAAAATAATATAAAAGTGTATAAATAAGCCCATTAGCATCCAAAGCAGATAATATAATAGCATCAAACAATCAAAAATTATAGATACGTTGGAGACGTATCATGCCCAAAGCCGGATAATCATGGATGCACCAAATTATAACCGCACACAGAAAGAAATCAGCTGGTGGGCTGCTATATAGGTCTCGAGTGAGAACACCCTTCCATAGCTGTTGAAGTTCCTCCACAAGAGGCTCCATGAATAAATCAAAATCCTTTCCAGGACTTTTTGGACCTGGGATGAGCAAGGCCATCATGTAGTTTGATTTTTTGGTGCAGACATTTGGAGGCATGTTGTAAGGGATAACAAGCACTGGCCACATGCTATATGTGGCGCTCTGGTGGCCAAATGGGTTAAATCCATCTGATGCTAAGCCAAGTCTAATGTTTCTCGGGTCAGCAGCAAACTTTTTGTGTTTTTGATTGAAGCTTTGCCACTCACTACCATGAGATGGATGGCTCATTACATTCTGATCTCTGTACTCCCGGTTCCTAGAATGCTGCATTACATCCTCTCTTGTTTCAGCATCATGAAACAACCTCTGCAATCTTGGTGTAATTGGAAAATGTCTCAGAACATTATGAGGAATCCTCTTCACAACATCGCCATCTTTCCATCTTGATGATTTACATTTCGGGGATTCACTTAAGTTGGCATAATCCTTCCAGAACAGAACACAATTATTCTTACAAACATGGATCATATCATATCCAATTCCAACTGCACGAAGGAAATTCTTCATTTTACTGTAGGTGTGTGGAAGCTCAGACGCATCTGGGAAAGATTTGCGGAAAGCAACCAACATCGCATCGAATGATTTGTTGGTCATCCGCTCAGATGTCTTCACCTGAAGAAAGGTGACCATAGCTGAGAATACTGACAGCTTATTTCCTGGGGTGACAGCCACGTTGCATTGTTCCAACATGCAGGCCCACCGTTTTTCTTCTGCAGGTGAAAGTTCACGAAATGCACGAGCATTTCGTAGCATTGTTTCAATGTTGGTCAAACTCACTGGCTCCGCCACCACCACCTCCTCCTCCTCTTCCACCTGAGCATCAGGCAGATCAAGACGGTGATCTGCTACTTCCACGTAGTCAATAACATTGACGTTCACAGCTTCACCATGATGAACCCACCTAGTATATGTGACCGACATCCCATACAAGTGTAGATGATTTTGCACAGTTGACTGGGGTCTTCTAACTGAATTCATACAACTGCTACACAGGCAGAGCACATATGATTTCGGACCACCGTACTCAGCTCTGATAAAGTTCATGAAGTTTTCAACCCCCTCGACATATGTGGCGAAGAATCTTCAAGCAGAAGTTATCCAAGTCCTGTCCATCTGTTATACATACAAATTAGTTCTTCTACTAGATATTACAGGAAAAACATATATGCTTTTTTATGAAGTCCAGAAAAAATAGCTAGGTCGATGTCTAAAGCTATGGCAAGATATTTGGACGAGCTGATCTAAGTAACGAGATATATGTAAAGCTAATTCAGCAAACAGATTTGAGTGCTAAATTATGGCAGGCTGTTTCAGTAGTCAATAAGGCCGAGCACACAACCATCGAACTATCGAAGGCCATCGCAGCAACAAAGATCGAGTATAAAAGGGTGTATAGCTATTTCACCTAACAAATTGGCTACTAGACCATGGAAATCTATGTCACAATAAATATATGACAAGATATTTTAGCAACTAATCGGGCTTGGCATGCCATCTCAGCTAAGTAGATTGAGTGTAGAACAGGGCAAGGAAGCTTCTTAAGCAGAGCATATTGACTATAAACTACTTCGGCAAACAGTGAGATTAACAGTGTCTATCATCTAACATTCAGTGCTACACCGACATGCACGGGGCCTCAGTCTAGAATGCGTGTACCGTGGGAGAAGCTGACCGCCGTGTGTCTCCACATGAACATCGCCAGCGGTGGCGGCGCTGACCGTCGTGCGCCTCCACAAGAACGTCGCCACCGATGGCGGTGCGGCTAGAGGACGACAGTCTATGAGAGCGTATTGTGGGAGTGAGAGGATCGCCGTGCGTCCCCTCGACGAACCGCGCGGTGGGCGAGGGGAGTTTGGCGCACGGTCGGTTTCTCCAAGTGCAGTCCCACGTGTCAGTGAAGAGGCAAGCCAAAGCGCGTTCCGTTTGTGTGAGCCGTGTGCAGGACTGAACGTGTGTGTGGTGTAACACAATCGCGACAGGGGTGCTGTGAGTGTATCGCCTTTTTTCCTTATAAACTAGGTGCTTCACCCCCTAAAGAAAAAAAACTTGGTGCTTCGCATGATCCATCGATACTACTACTAGTAATCTGGTAATCCCGACTAAAACAGCGTGGCTGGGTCTTTTCCCGCGCGATATGCTGGGAGGTTGGCTTAGTTTTGTTTTTTAGGATGAGTAATGCTACACCTACATAATACCAGTTACGTAATTAACATAATGTGAAACGTATGAGATGTTGATTGTAGATTGGGGGAGGGAGGGGCCCACCGCATGAAAATCAAGGAGGAGAGAGAGAGGCAATTTACGTTAACCCTTTTGTAGGTTCCCGTAGATGTAGAAAGATGTGAAATGCGTGAATGTGTAGTGGACGTACTATTGGAGTGCCTAAGATAAATTATGTATGTAGACTATGTGTTTATTTTACTTCGCATGTTAGCTTTGTCTTGGTTCAATAAAAAGCAGAGTTGGTGATGATGGTGTTCCTGTCATCCTGCAACATAGGCCGTCCGACATATATCTAACTGATAGGAAGGAAACTATGACAATTGATAACTCACAAGTATAGGGGATCGCAACAGTTTTCGAGGGTAGAGTATTCAACCCAAATTTATTGATTCGTCACAAGGGGAGCCAAAGAATATTCTCAAGTATTAGCAGATGGGTTGTCAATTCAACCACACATGGAAACTTAATATCTGCAGCAAGGTATTTAGTAGCAAAGTAATATGATAGTAGTGGTAACGATAGCAAAAGTAATATTTTTTGTGTTTTGTAGTGATTGTAACAATAGCAAGGGAAAAGTAAATAAGCGAAGAACAATATATGGAAAGCTTGTAGGCATTGGATCGGTGATGGAGAATTATGGCAGATGCGATTATTCATGCAACAGTTATAACATAGGTGACACAGAACTAGCTCCAATTCATCAATGTAATGTAGGCATGTATTCCGAATATAGTCATACGTGCTTATGGAAAAGAACTTGCATAACATCTTTTGTCCTACCCTCCCATGGCAGCGGGGTCCTAGCGGAAACTAAGGGATATTAAGGCCTCCTTTTAATAGAGTACCGGACCAAAGCATTAACACATAGTGAATACATGAACTCCTCAAACTACGGTCATCACCGGGAGTGGTCCCGATTATTATCACTTCGGGGTTGCCGGATCATAACACATAGAAGGTGACTATAGACTTGCAAGATAGGATCAAGAACTCTCATATATTGATGAAAACATAATAGGTTCAGATCTGAAATCATGGCACTCGGGCCCTAGTGACAAGCATTAAGCATAGCAAAGTCATAGCAACATCAATCTCAGAACATAGTGGATACTAGGGATCAAACCCTAACAAAACTAACTCGATTACATGATAAATCTCATCCAACCCATCACCGTCCAGCCAGCCTATGATGGAATTACTCACGCACGGAAGTGAGCATCATGAAATTGGTGATGGAGGATGGTTGATGATGAGGATGGCGACGGATTCCCCTCTCCGGAGCCCCGAACGGACTCTAGATCAGCCCTCCCGAGAGAGTTTAGGGCTTGGCGACGGCTCCGTATCGTAAAACACGATGAATCCTTCTCCCTGGTTTTTTCTCCCTAAAAGTGAATATATGGAGTCAAGGTTGAGGTCAGTGGAGCGTCAGGGGGCCCACGAGGCAGGGGGCGCGCCCAGGGGGGTAGGGCGCGCCCCCACCCTCGTGGACAGGTGGAGGCCCCCCTGACGTGGATCTTCCTTCCAGTATTTTTTATATATTCCAAAATTATTCTCCGTTGATTTTCAGGTCACTCTGAGAACTTTTATTTGTGCACAAAAATAACACCATGGCAATTCTGCTGAAAACAGCGTCAGTCCGGGTTAGTTCCATTCAAATCATGCAAGTTAGAGTCCAAAACAAGGGCAAAAGTGTTTGGAAAAGTAGATACGACGGAGACGTATCAACTCCCCCAAGCTTAAACCTTTGCTTGTCCTCAAGCAATTTAGGTGATAAACTGAAAGTGATAAAGAAAAACTTTTACAAACTCTGTTTACTCTTGTTGTTGTAAATATGTAAAGCCAGCATTCAAGTTTTCAACAAATATTATGAACTAACCATATTCACAATAACACTTAGGTCTCATGTTTACTCATATCAATGGCATAATCAACTAGAGAGCAATAATAATAAATCTCGGATGACAACATTTTCTCAAAACAATCCTGATATGATATAACAAGATGGTATCTCGCTAGCCCTTTCTGAGACCGCAAAACATAAATGCAGAGCACCTTTAAAGATCAAGGACTGACTAGACATTGTAATTCATGGTAAAAGAGATCCAATCAAGTCATACTCAATGTAAACTAACAGTAATGGATGCAAATAACAGTGGTGCTCTCCAACTGGTGCTTTTTAATAAGAGGATGATGACTCAACATAAAAGTATATAGATAGGCCCTTTGAAGAGGGAAGCAGGGATTTTTAGAGGTGCCAGAGCTCGGTTTTGAAACAGATATGAATAATATTTTGAGCGGTATACTTTCATTGTCAACATAACAACCGAGAGATGGCGATATCTTCCATGCTACACACATTATAGGTGATTCCCAAACAGAATGGTAAAGTTTATACTCCCCCTCCGCCAACAAGCATCAATCCATGGCTTGCTCGAAACAACGAGTGCCTCCAACTAACAATAGTCCCGGGGGAGTTTTGTTTGCAATTATTTTGATTTGATTTGCATAAAGCATGGGACGGGGCATCCCGGTGACCAGCCATTTTCTCGTGAGTGAGGAGCGGAGTCCACTCCTCTTGAGAATAACCCGCCTAACATGGAAGATACGGACAACCCTAGTTGATACATGAGCTATTCGAGCATACAAAACAAAATGTTTATTTGAAGGTTTAGAGTTTGGCACATACAAATTTACTTGGAACGGCAGGTAGATACCGTATATAGGTAGGTACGGTGGACTCATATGGAACAACTTTGGGGTTTATGGAATTGGATGCACAAGCAGTATTCCCGCTTAGTACAAGTGAAGGCTAGAAAAAGATAGGGAAGCGACCAGCTAGAGAGTGACAACAGTCATGAACATGCATTAAAATTAATCAACACCGAATGCAAGCATGAGTAGGATATAATGCACCATGAACATAAATATTGTAGAGGCAATGTTGATTTTGCTTCAACTACGTGCGTGAACATGTGCCAAGTCAAGCCACTCGAATCATTCAAAAGAGGATACCACCCTATCATAGCACATCACAACCATTTTAATAGCATGTTGGCACGCAAGGTAAACCATTATAAGCTCCTAGCTAATTAAGCATGGCATAAGCAACTACAATCTCTAATTGTCATTACAAATATGTTTCTTTGATAATATGCTGAATCAGGAACAATGAACTAATCATATTTACAAAAACAAGAGAGGTCGAGTTCATACCAGCTTTTCTCATCTCAATAAGTTCATCATATAATCATCATTATTTCCTTTCACTTGCATGACCGAATAGTGTGGAAAATAATAATAGTGCACGTGCATTGGACTAAGCTGGAATGTGCAAGCATTCAATTCAAGAGAGAAGACAAGGTAATATGGTTTCTTTTGTCAGATCAACAATAATGCATATAAGAGCCACTTTAACATTTTAATCATGGTCTTCTCCTCTCGACCCCCAAAGGAAAGAAAAGAAATAAAAATGTTTACACGGGAAAGCTCCCAACAAGCAAAAGAAGAACGAGAAATCTTTTTGGGTTTTCTTTTTAGTTACTACTACTACAGGCATGAAAAGTAAACTAGCTAAAAAGCTACAACTATTTTTTTGTTTTTCTTAAGGTTTATTAAACACACAAGAACAAAGCATAAAAGGGAAAATACTAGCATGGATATTACAGTGAAAAAGTATGAGCACCGACAACTAGCAATGAGTGTGTGAACATGAATGTAATGTTGGTGAGAAATATGTACTCCCCCAAGCTTAGGCTTTTGGCCTAAGTTGGTCTATGGCCGCGGCTGGCCTGGCGGATATCCAAAGTTATAGTTGGGGTCGTACTGAGATGCAGCAGCTATTGCCTCATGAGCTGCCGCTTAGAGACGGGCCGTCTCTGTCCTCCGCTTATACTCGTCCGCCTCCTCCCTGGTTATAATATGTCTCACTTTTTCCTGAGAGTCAAAGAAAGTAGGAGCAGGGAGAGTGACATGATAGGTTCGTTGTCTGTCAAAGATTAGTCGGTACTGGAGGAACTGATCGTTCCTCTCAACAAACTAATGATGAACCATGGCCTCATAATCTAAATAAACAGGAGGCAACTCAATATCAGACCCACATATGGGTATATCAAGAAAATTAGCTAGACAGATTGCATAAATTCCACCGAAGAAATCTCCATTAAATCTATTATTATGCAACCTACGTGCAACAATGGCTCCCAAATTGTAATGTTTATCTCCTAATACAGCACTCTTGAGAACACTGAGGTCAGGGACACACATGTGACATGCTTCATCCTTACCATTTATGCACCTACCTATGAAGAGAGCAAAATAATGTATAGCAGGAAAATGAATGCTCCCTATGGTAGATTGTGTTACGTCTCTAGATCCCCCCACAGTTATACTAGCAAGAAAATCTCTAAATTCAGATTTGCGAGGTTCATTAGGACTACCCCATTGTGGAAGTTTGCAAGAAGTGTTAAAATCCTCTAAGTCCATAGTATAAGAATTTTCATAAAGATCAAACATGACAATTTGAGAATTGTGTGATGATGAAAATTCAAACCTTCTCACAAAGGAATTAGTGAGATAGTGGTACTGGCGGCACTTATCTACCTCGAAGCTCTCAAGATCAGCATTATGCACATATGCGTTAAATTCTTCCTTGATTCCTGCTCGATCCATAAAGTCCTCTGAAGGCCATTCCCAAGCCCGCACTTGAGCTTCCCTCGGTGGTTCATCATCGGCATCGCGTATTGCGAGCCTGGGTCCTTGCTTCCTTGAAGGACCACCTTGGTACATTTTCCTAAACATATTTCTTCCTCTAAAAAATTTCTGAAATTTTAGTAAATTCAAAATAAAAGTGAACCAAACTCAAAAAAATTGATAGAAACCACTCCCGCAAGTGCCTAGAGGATATATCATGCATTAAACCTACTTTTGACCATATAAATTTGACATGCAAGTTCAAGAACAGGGTCACCTAAGCAGCAAAAATATGCAATGAATAAAGCACTAGAACAAAAACTAATTGGACCATTGGAGGAGTCACATACCAAGGAACAATCCCCCAAAGCAGTTTTTTGAATGGAGCTTTGAGCAAGGAGATTGAAAATTCCAGCAAAATGGGCTTGGACTCGGGTTTGAGATAGCTGGTGATTTTTGTGGGAGGAAGGAGTGTGTGGTAGCTGGAATAAGTGGAGGGGAGCCACCATGGGCCCACGAGGCAGGGGGTGCACCCTACACCCTCGTGGCCAGGTGCTTGCTCCCCCTGCTGTGTTCGCAGTGCCAGATATTCTCAAATATTCTAGAAAAAATCATATTTAATTTTCAGGGCATTTGGAGAACTTTTATTTTCAGGATATTTTTATTGCATTGATAATGTCGGCGTTCTGGGAACGGGGGTCCCCAGACTTGCCTGCCTGCGGCCCGCGGCGTGGCTAAGCAAGCAGGTTGTACGACCCATCTTCATCAACAAAGCATCCAAGACCCTCGCGAGGGTCCAAGCCTCGCGAGGCGGACGACGCAAGACCTCCTCTGGAGAAGCCTAGCCAGGCAGGCTCACGAGGAGCGGAGATATCAAGGCGGGGCAAACCTCACGAGGCCCTCATGATGTGAGCCATGACGCACGACACCAGGCATCCTTATTTCCACTTTGGTGCTAAGCAGGCCAGCGCAGATGAAGAGTACCGAGGCATCAGTCAAAGGTTTGCTATATTGGTGCAACGAGACCAAGACTAGGAGGACGGCAAGACGGAGGTCATCGTGGATCCCAAGACGGCGTCACCACCAGAGCTTTTCGTAGGCGAAGACCACTTTTGTGAGGATAGCTTGTACTAGTTGTCCCCCTTCAAATTTGCCCGCCGTTGTTGGCTCCCTTCCCGCTCGATATTTGGGAAGAGGACCAGGGCCTATATAAGTAGAGCTAGACACCACATTAGGGGCATCTGATGAGATCGCATCGCATCTGATCGCATCTCATCTCATCTCATCTTAGCTTGATCCAACCCGGACAAGAGCCTACTCACAAGAACACCTCAACCTCAGGAGGCTGTTCTTCCCTTGTACTGTTCATCATCAGCCCTAGAGGCAATCCACCACCACCACCACACTGGAGTAGGGTATTACACCACAACGGTGGCCCGAACCAGTATAAACCTCATGTCTTTCTGTGTTGCGAGTTTGTCGAGTTCGTCCGCGAGATCTTAGCGAGCTAGGGCCTAGATCGGTAGGAAGGAAAGACTTCGCGCGCACCCCAGTGTTCGAACCTTAAGGGTTTGCCGGAACCCCACATCTGCCATTTGGCGCGCCAGGTAGGGGTGCATCGTAGCTTCCCTTCCATCAGTTCATCGCTCCGTCGTCTCCATGGAAGACGCTCGCCGTGCTCGTGCTGAGCATCAGGCTGCCCAGACCGCCCACGTCACTCAGACGGCTCCCGTCGGCAGGCCACATCGCCATTCTCCATCTCCCACCGCCAACGCTGCCACCGGCCCGGCGGGGAACGAGCAGCTGGCGTCCTCGCTGCATCCTTTGGTGCGGCAGGATGGCCGCACCGCCACTCCATCGCTGACCCCTGCCGGTTCTTCGTCTCATGCGCACCGCGCTCTCATGGAGGCACGTGCCATGCTCCTTGCGGCGAACGAGCTCCTGCGCTACCGCCCCGTCGACGACCTCTACAAGGAGTGGCTCGACCGCGTCGCCGAGCTTGTTCGCGTCGCGGGGACCTCCCGGGCGACGTCCCACTCTCTGCCTCCCCCTCAACCAGCTGCGGGCGACGGGGCTCAAGGTGTGCCTCCACCACCTCATCCCCAAGACCGCGCCTTGGCACCAAGGCGCGCGGCTCCGCGGCGTGATCCGCCGCGCCCGGCGCCCGCGCGCGAAGAGAGAAGCTGCCAAGAGATTCTGCGGCCGCGAGAAGCTGCACCTGCGCTCCCCGCGCCACCTTGCCAAGACCGCGCACCACCCGCAACGGTGCAGCCTGGACCTCATCAAGACCAAGCTCCACTTCCGAAGCAGGTCCCGGAAACCACGGTTGGCTGCCGTGCCTTCACCCCCGAGTTGCGTAGCGTCGCCTGGCCGGGCAAGTTCAAGCCGGATCTGCCTCCTCGCTACGACGGTACCGCCGACCCCACGGAGTTCCTGCAGCTCTATGAGCCGAGCATCGAAGCGGCCAACGGCGACGAAAAGGTCATGGTGAACTGGTTTCACATGGCTCTCAAGGATGGAGCTCGCTCTTGGCTCCTGAACCTGCAGCACGGCTCGATCTCCTCCTAGGACGAGATGCGCGACCGCTTCGTCGCCAACTTCCAGGGCACTCGCGACAGCCCACCGGCCGCGGGTGATCTACGCCGCATCAGGCAGCAACCAGGAAAGACCCTCCAGAAGTACATCCAACGCTTCAACAACACTCGCCTCAAGATCCCCAAGGTCACGGACAAGGCCATCATCTCCGCATTCTCCGATGGCGTCCGTGACGTCAAGATGAAGGAAGAGCTCGCCATCCACGAGGAGCTCTGCACATCTCAGGAGCTATTCAACCTGGCGACCAAGTGCGCAAGAGCTAAGGAGGGGCGCCTCTCTCTCCTCGAGTTGCCAGCCGTGGGCGCGAAGGAGAAGAAGGCCAAGGCCAAGGACGTAAAGCGCAAGGAGGCAGCTGTCCTTGTAGCGGAGCCCGACATCAAGCGGGGCAGAGATCAGCCCGAGTCATCCAAGAACGACCGACCGTTTTGTGCCTTCCACAACCTGAACACCCACAACACCAGCGACTGTCAAGAGTTCAGAGCCATACGAGAAGGACGCTACGGTCGACGCCCCGAGTGCAACGATCGGGCCTACGACCGCGGAGGAGGATGTGGAGGCGGACGCTGGGACAACCGAGGCCCGCGCCAGGAGTGGCGCGACCCGCCTCGTGAGGACCACTGGCAGGACCAACCTCGCGAGGGCGCCTGGGAGGACCCGCTGCATGAAGATTGCCCCCAGGGCAACGCCGGTCTTCCCCCGCTGCCACCACCAAGAAGGAACGACGACCACCACCAGGACGAGGAGGTTGGGGGCTTCCAGGAGCCGCGTGCGATCGCCTGCATCTTGGGCGGCGCCCAGGCCCTAGCCTCTCAGCGCACCTTCAAATAGTTCGCTCATGAGGTGAACGTGGCGCTCCCCAAACTTGAGGCCACGCGCCCGCTCAGGTGGTCCCAATGCGCCATCACTTTCAACTCGGCGAATCTGCTCAAGTGCGCAGCCATCGCTGGCACCCTCCCTATGCTGTGTTCCCCAGTCATCAGCAATGTGCAGGTCACCAAGACCCTCATCGACGGCAGCACAGGGCTCAACGTCTTGTCCGTCGACACGTTCGACAACCTCCAAGTGCCTTATGAACAGCTCCAGCCCACCAAGCCTTTCTCAGGAGTGACCGACGGCTCCACCACACCGATAGGGCAGGTCTGCTTGCCCATCACCTTCGGGGAGCACAAGAACTACTGCACCGAGCTCATCGACTTCGACGTCTCGCACATCCGCCTGCCATACAATGCCATCCTCGGGTATCCAGCCCTGGCCAAGTTCATGGCAGTCACTCATCATGGCTACAATGTTCTCAAGATGCCAGGAAGCGGAGAAATCATCACGGTCCCGTGTGAAGGGAGGGATGCGGTGTGCTCCCTCGAGTGCGCCTTTCAAGCCGCAGCAATCAACGACCCCGACAGCAGAAATGAAGGCCCTCCGGACGCCATCCCTAAGAAGAAGAAGTCGCGTCGTGCAGGACCTCAGGAGGATGGCGTCGCGGCAGGAGCCTCGTCCAGACCAGCGCCCGCTCCAGGGGCGCCTCCCTCCATCACATAGGAAGGCGCGCCCGGCGCCCTCCTCAAGCAGGGCTCGGGGCTCTCTCCTGGAGGGCCTCAGACCTTCCCAACCTCATGAGGGAGGCGCTTGGGCAACACTTGGAGGCGTGCTTCGCGGCACGTGACCCTCAGGAGAGCACAGGGCAAGGAGTTCCCACCGCTCAGGAGTTCATCACCAAGACCACACAGGAACTGCAAGAAGCAAGAGCCATGCGCGGTGACAGCCGCCCACGAGGCGCAGCTCCGCATCTTGGCGAGGATGCTGGGCTGCATGTCTGCATCGACGTCCCAAGGCTCAACAGGGCCGCATCTCAGGAGCGTTTCTGGCCTTTGTGTGTGGGCCGCTGCGAGGGCCCGCCGCACAGCTACGTTTGTATGCCTTTTGGCTTGCTGAGCGTGGCATCGTCCTATCAGCGCAACATGCGACGTGTCCTATCGGCTCAGTTAGCCAGGTACCACGCCGTTCTGGAGGAGATGGAGACGATCTTCCAGGAACCTCTCGAGCCCCTAGAGCCTCTCGAGGCTCAGGGTTCTGGCTGGTCGTGAGGGGTCATTCCTTCAACGCGCGCCTTTAGCTGCACCAACACTACTTTGTCTACAGAAACAGGTGACATCTTCCAAGCTCGTTTAGCTGGGAGCGCCCCTCGGGCTGCATTATTCCCAGGCCGCATGGGTCCGTCCCTGCGGCATGTATCCCTTTCGCTTATGTCTTTAGCTTACCTTGCCGGGGGCGCCCCTCGGGCTGCATCATCCCCAGGCCGCTCGGGCCAGACCCAGTGGCATGTATCTTTTTGCATTTACCCATGATTTGCCTTCCCAGCTTAACCTGCCTATGGTTATCACCTGCTCGATCATCGCCTCCCACGGGGCCTCCTCACAGGCACGGCGCTAGTGCATGGGTCCATCCCTGCCACGTCGACAAATCTGAGCGGTCGAGCTCTGGCTCGCGGCATGCCCCGCGCACGTCACCTCACCAGGCCCTCAGTGCCTTCACTTCATCCGGACCAACCAGCGGCAGGCTGACGGCTGTAATGGCAAACCATGTTCTTCTTGTGCCTGTTCACAGGGACCCCGCAGGGAGGATGGCAGGCGGCACCGCGAGTCTCCTTTTTCTCTCGTGTAATTCGCTTGCGCGTTAAAAGGGGGGCTCCTGAGCATCGCGACTCAGGAGCTCTTACTGGCTCTCCAGCCCTCACCCCCTGGCCTTGACCACGACATCGCGATCGGGCATACCAGCGGCGGCTGAGCTCGCTCGAGGGCCGGGACCTGAGGACGTAGAGCAGTAAGGAGAGCATGAGGGGAGGGAAACTCATATTCTCCGGCCTAGTTGTGCCGCACAAGTAGGCACACAGCCCTAGTGCAACGTTAGGAGTCGCCACGAGATCAACAAGATAAGTCCCGCACTCGGATCGGCTAAATGTTTGGGCCTAATGGTCACTCACGCCTTGCCGCAACCCTGTTGCAGCCACGTCAACTCCCTTTCTCGCCTTACCATGGCTGCTTGAGCGCTAAGGGGGACCTCCTGAGCATCGCGCCTCAAGGGCTCTTACTGGACCTCGGGTCGCACACCTCCTGGCCTTGACCACGGCACGCGACCTGGCATACCAGCGACGGCTGTAGCCTGCCTGGGGACCGGGACCTGTCAGCGTAAAGCAACAAGCTATCGCGAGGAAAGAAAGGGGGGCGAGCCTTAACGGGACATGCGTTCACCAAATTTTCATAACATGGAAGACAAGCGCAAAAGACGTTACAGACCCTTACATGCCCCCACGGGGTAATTCGTGATACTTCGCAGGAAACAAAAGATGATACTAAGGGGAATCCTATCTACATCCTTCCATGGTGGACACCATCATCAACAGTGGACCATGGGAGGCCGGCGTGAACCCCATCCAGATCAGCGACGGCCGGACGCCGCAGCTCTGCTCCGAGCACGGTGAGAGCTCGGGGGCACGTAGCTGTCATCGCTCGTCTACGGAGTCTCATAGAGCTCAGGAGAGCTGCTGGACTCCCAAGGGCTGCTTCTGCTGGAGTGGTCGCGAGCGGAGCACGCATCAGCCTCGTGCTCCTCTCCGGAGTAGCACTCCAGGTGGCGGCCCTCGGCATCAAAGACCTTGAAGAAGAGCATGGAGACTCCGTCATACTCAAAGTGGATCGCGAGGGTGCCCCTCGCACGGCAGACCCGCGCGATCTCGCCCCAGCCGCGAGTCATGAAGATCTTGCCGGTGGGGACCGCTTCCATCTCCGTTCTGGTCGCCGAAGTGCTGCAGTCGGTGTGCTGCAGCCAGAGCTCAAGAGGCCCCCTCAGCGGCATCACGTCAGAGAAGAACCGCGGGAAGCGGATCCAGGAGCTTGGAGGCATCAGTACCCACAGCACCAACTCGCGCGAGGAGTCTGCGGCGTGAACCCTGGGGGCGACGGCACGCGTCGCCGTGGCACGGCGACCCCGGATGCGGCATGGGCGGCGCTGCTCGTCACTTCGTCCTCCCGAGCCCTCGGCTCGGGCGTACAAGGGCAGCAGGTACACCGGAGGAGGCCGCTCGCACCATGGCCTCAATACCACCTGCATCGCCGTTTCATCATGGCGATGGATCGACCTTTTCTTCGGTAAAGGAGGCACCGGATCATCACGGGGAGCCTTTCCTTTCTCTTCAGTAGAAAATGTCGTTGAAGTCCGGATTCTAAGCCGTAAAGCATGGCACACTGAACTATCGAGTAGTCATCAGCTTTGCTCTGCCAGACGTTCATAACATCTGGTGTTGCTCCAGCAGCAGGCCTGGCACCCAGCGGTGCTTCCAGGATGTAGTTATTCTGTAAAGCAATGAGGATAATCCTCAAGTTACGGACCCAGTCTGTGTAATTTCTACCATCATCTTTCAACTTTGCTTTCTCAAGGAACGCATTAAAATTCAACGGAACTACAGCACGGGCCATCTATCTACAATCAAACATAAACAAGCAAGATACTATCAGGTACTAAGTTCATGATAAATTTAGGTTCAATTAATCATATTACTAAAGAACTCCCACTTAGATAGACATCTCTCTAATCCTCTAAGTGATTACGTGATCCAAATTAACTAAACCATGTCCGATCATCACGTGAGATGGAGTAGTTTCATTGGTGAACATCACTATGTTGATCATATCTACTATATGATTCACGCTCGACCTTTCGGTCTCCGTGTTCCGAGGCCATATCTGTATATGCTTGGCTCGTCAAGTATAACCTGAGTATTCTGCGTGTGCAACTGTTTTTGCACCCATTGTATTTGAACGTAGAGCCTATCACACCCGATCATCATGTGGTGTCTCAGCACGAAGAACTTTCGCAATGGTGCATACTCAGGGAGAACACTTCTTGATAATTAGTGAGAGATCATCTTAAAATGCTACCGTCAATCAAAGCAAGATAAGATGCATAAAAGATAAACATCACATGCAATCAATATAAGTGATATGATATGGCCATCATCATCTTGTGCTTGTGATCTCCATCTTCGAAGCACCGTCGTGATCACCATCGTCACCGGCGCGACACCTTGATTACCATTGTAGCATCGTTGTCGTCTCGCCAATCTTATGCTTCCATGACTATTGCTACCGCTTAGTGATAAAGTAAAGCATTACAACGCAGTTGCATTGCATACAATAAAGCGACAACCATATGGCTCCTGCCAGTTGCCGGTAACTCGGTTACAAAACATGATCATCTCATACAATAAAATTTAGCATCATGTCTTGACCATATCACATCACAACATGCCCTGCAAAAACAAGTTAGACGTCCTCTACTTTGTTGTTGCAAGTTTTACGTGGCTGCTACGGGCTTAAGCAAGAACCAATCTTACCTACACATCAAAACCACAACGATAGTTTGTCAAGTTGGTGCTGTTTTAACCTTCGCAAGGACCGGGCGTAGCCACACTCGGTTCAACTAAAGTAGGAGAAACTGTCACCCGCTAGCCACCTTTGTGCAAAGCACGTCGGGAGAACCGGTCTCGCGTAAGCGTACGCGTAATGTCGGTCCGGGCCGCTTCGTCCAATAATACCGCCGAACCAAAGTATGAAATGCTGGTAAGCAGTATGACTTATATCGCCCACAACTCACTTGTGTTCTACTCGTGCATATAACATCAACACATAAAACCTAGGCTCTGATGCCATTGTTGGGGAACGTAGTAATTTCACAAAAAATCCTATGCACACGCAAGATCATGGTGATGCATAGCAACGAGAGGGGAGAGTGTGATCTATGTACCCTTGTAGACCGACAGCGGAAGCATTAGCACAACGTGGTTGATGTAGTCGTACGTCTTCACGGCCCGACCGATCAAGCACTGAAACTACAGAACCTCCGAGTTTTAGCACACGTTCAGCTCGATGACGATCCCCGGACTCCGATCCAGCAAAGTGTCGGGGAAGAGTTCCGTCAGCACGACGGTGTGGTGACGATCTTGATGTTGTACCGCCGCAAGGCTTTGCCTAAGCACCGCTACAATATTATCGAGGATTATGGTGGAAGGGGGGCACCGCACACGGCTAAGAAAACGATCACGTGGATCAACTTGTGTGTCTAGGGGTGCCCCCTGCCCCCGTATATAAAGGAGCAAGGGGAGGAGGCCGGCCGGCCCTATAGGCGCGCCAAGGAGGAGTCCTCCTCCTAGTAGGAGTAGGACTCCTACTAGGAGGGGGAAGGAAGTGGGGAGGGAGAAGCAAAGGGGGAAGCCGCCCCCCTCTCCTAGTCCAATTCGGACCAAGGGGGAGGAGGCGCGCGGCCCACCCTGGCTGCCCTTCTCTCTCTCCACTAAGGCCCATATGGCCCATTACTTCTCCCAGGGGGGTTCCGGTAACCCTCCGGTACTCCGGTTTTCTCCGAAATCACCCGGAACACTTCCGGTGTCCGAATATAGCCGTCCAATATATCAATCTTTATGTCTCGACCATTTCGAGACTCCTCATTATGTCCGTGACCACATCCAGGACTCCGAACTAACTTCAGTACATCAAAACTCATAAACTCATAATATAATTGTCATCGAAACCTTAAGCATGCAGACCCTACGGGTTCGAGAACAATGTAGACATGGCCAAGACATGTCTCCGGTCAATAACCAATAGCGGAACCTGGATGCTCATATTGGCTCCCACATATTCTACGAAGATCTTTATCGGTCAGACCGCATAACAACATACGTTGTTCCCCTTTGTCATCGGTATGTTACTTGCCCGAGATTTGATCGTCGGTATCTCAATACCTAGTTCAATCTCATTACCGGCAAGTCTCTTTACTCGTTCTGTAATACATCATCTCGCAACTAACTCATTAGTTGCAATGCTTGCAAGGCTTATGTGATGTGCATTACTGAGAGGGCCCAGAGATACCTCTCTGACAATCGAAGTGACAAATCCTAATCTCGAAATACGTCAAACCAACATTTACCTTTGGAGACACCTGTAGAGCTCCTTTATAATCACCCAGTTACGTTGTGACGTTTGGTAGCACACAAAGTGTTCCTCCAGCAAACGGGAGTTGCATAATCTCATAGTCATAGGAACATGTATAAGTCATGAAGAAAGCAATAGCAACATACTAAACGATCGGGTGCTAAGCTAATGGAATGGGTCATGTCAATCACATCATTCTTATAATAATGTCATCCCGTTAATCAAATGACAACACATGTCTATGGTAGGAAACATAACCATCTTTGATTAACGAGCTAGTCAAGTAGAGGCATACTAGTGACGTTTAGTTTGTCTATGTATTCACACAAGTATTATGTTTCCGGATAATACAATTCTAGCATGAATAATTAACATTTATCACGATATAAGGAAATAAAATAATAACATTATTATTGCCTCTAGGGCATATTTCCTTCAGTCTCCCACTTGCACTAGAGTCAATAATCTAGATTATACAGTTCTAACACCCATGGAGCTTTTGTGTTGATCATGTTTTGCTCGTGGAAGAGGCTTAGTCAACGGGTCTGCAACATTCAGATCCGTATGTATCTTGCAAATCTCTATGTATCCCACCTGGACTAGATCCCGGATGGAATTGAAGCGTCTATTGATGTGCTTGGTTCTCTTGTGAAATCTGGATTCCTTTGCCAAGGCAATTGCACCAGTATTGTCACAAAAGATTTTCATTGGTCCCGATGCACTAGGTATGACACCTAGATCGGATATGAACTCCTTCATCCAGACTCCTTCGTTTGCTGCTTCCGAAGCAGCTATGTACTCCGCTTCACATGTAGATCCCGCCACAACCCTTTGTTTAGAACTGCACCAACTGACAGCTCCACCGTTTAATGTAAACACGTATCCGGTTTGCGATTTAGAATAGTCCGAATCAGTGTCAAAGCTTGCATCAACGTAACCATTTACGATGAGCTCTTTGTCACTTCCATATATGAGAAACATATCCTTAGTCCTTTTCAGGTATTTCAGGATGTTCTTGACCGTTGTCCAGTGATCCACTCCTAGATTACTTTAGTACCTCCCTGCTAGACTTATAGCAAGACACACATCAGGTCTGGTACATAGCACTGCATACATGATAGAGCCTATGGCTGAAGCATAGGGAACATCTTTCATTTTCTCTCTATCTTCTGCATTGGTCGGGCATTGAGTCTTACTCAATTTCACACCTTGTAACACAGGCAAGAATCCTTTCTTTGCTTGATCCATTTTGAACTTCTTCAAAATTTTGTCAAGGTATGTGCTTTGTGAAAGTCCAATTAAGCGTCTTGATCTATCTCTATAGATCTTAATGCCCAATATGTAAGCAGCTTCACCGAGGTCTTTCATTGAAAAACTCTTATTCAAGTATCCCTTTATGCTATTCAGAAATTCTGTATCATTTCTGATTAGTAATATGTCATCTACATATAATATCAGAAATTCTGTATCATTTCTGATCGAAAGGCTGAAGTCGGTCTTTATCAAGATAAGGAAAGATATTTTTTACATGAACCACCATCCCGGGAGCACCAGAAGACAAATAGCTAGTCAGGGCACTGGCCAAGCCAGTGACATGCCCAGCACAAACATGCATCACCTGGAAGCCAACTAAAAATCCATGATGGTGGCGAAGCAGCCCGCCTCCCACCAGTCTCTCAGGTCCTAGATGATCATGCTCACCACTCCAGCCGGATGTCTAGCTTGTATTGCTTCCAATTTGGTTAAATTGCATCTGCTTAGCTTACACACTACCTTTGAATATGGCACGCCTTCCTGTTTTTGGTACATACTAGTACATCTGTCTATTAACCATGTTCTTACATCAAACAAATGTTCTTGTGTATCCCTCATCAATCACTTATGATGAGGCAGTCAGGCCAGTGGACTACTGTGATAAAAGATCGTCATTTAATGAATGCAGCGTCAGCCTCCCCACATGATTCTCAAGAAACAACAAGGCTAGATGAAGATAGTGAATGTAGATCTATAGTTGATTACCGCATTTCCCCTACACTAGCATCGCAGGTGCTTGCTCTAACTTGGCAGTGTGATATGTGGTTGCGTGTTGCATATGGTGTCTAGATTGTAATTCTTCTAATCTGGTTAAATTGCATGTGCTATTCTGCTTAGTTTATACATTATACCTGTTAATGTGACATGCCTTCCTGTTTTTAGTACATAGTACATATGTCTATTAAGCATGTCCTTACATAAAACTATTGTCTTTTTGTATCCCGCATAAATCAATATGACGAGACACCTTCAGTATATGCAGTGTGATATTAGTTGCATCTTTCACATGAGTTATAGCATCGCTGCTTCTAATTTGTTGAAATCCCATTTATGATGGGACGCTTTTAACTTGGCAGAGTCATATTGGTTGCATCTTTCATGTGGTGTCTAGCTTGCATTGCTTCTTATTTGTTGAAATGGTTTCTGCTTAGTTTACACAAGCAGTTGTGAATATGCCATGCCGTCCTGTTTTTCATATTATTCCATCCTGGAATCATGTGTTTGCCTTACATCAAAGTAGTGATTGTCAGTATCGTGCACGAATGAGTTCTGAAGAGTGAATTTTATTGCTTTTTCTTGACGGTTTTACTTGACAATTGAAAATCAATAAAGCGGAAGGAAGTTAGCAAGGCAGCGGATAAAGGTGCTCCTTCCAAACGGAGGGCCTCTACAGATTCTACTCCTCCATCCCTCCAAGATGATTTCCAAGACAACACATGCATAGACACTCAACGTAGTTGTGTTGGCGATGAGCACGTCTCCCCTAGTGCACCATCACAGGTGCTCCCTCTAACTTGGCACTGTTATATGTGGTTTCATGTTATGTATAATGTCTAGCTTGTATTGTTTCTAATTTTGTTGAATTTCATCTGCTTACTTTACACATTATACTTGTGACTAAGACACGTGTTCCTATTTCTAGAACATACAATATATGTCTATCACACCATGTTCTTACATCAAAGTACTACTGTTATGTAACCTACAACAATCACTTATCATAAGACATGTTTGACATGGGAGTGTGATATAGGTTACATCTTGCATTCTTTTCTAGCTTGTACTACTTCTAATTTGTTGAAATGTCACTTATGACAAGACAATTTTAACTTGGTAGAGTGATATTCGTTGCATCTTTCATATGGTGTCTAGCTTTCATTGCTTCTAATTTGTTGAAATGCCTTCTGCTTAGTTTACACATCATAGCTGTGAATATGCAAAGATGTGCTTTTTTCTTACACATTCAATCGTCCTATCATGCGGCCGCCTTACATTAAAGTAGTGCTGGTTAGCATCTTGCATCAATGAGTTCTGAAAAACAAATTTTTATTCACTTTTCTTGTGGGTTTGACTTGACAAGGCAATACAATTAAGAAAGAGGAAGGAAAAAAATAAGGCAGTGACTGATGACGATCTTCCGGCGAAACCGGCATCCGAGGTGCTTTCTCTAGCTTGGTAGTGTGATATTGTTAACTTTGCAGAGCGATATTTGTAGCATCTTTCATATGGTGTCTACCTTCCATTGCATTGCTTCTAATTTAGTGAAATGTCTTCTGCTTAGTTTACACATCACAGTTCTGGTTATCTCATGCCGTCCCATTTTTCATACATATTACATCCTCCAATCATGTGGTTGTCTAACATCAAAGTTTAGCTCTGTATCACGCACCAATTTGTTCTGAAGAACTAAATTGTTATTCGTTTTTCTTGTCGGCTTGACTTAACATGGCACAGAGAAAGAGGAAGCAACACAGAACGACAGGGAAAGAGGAGCGGGAGAATCCTGCAGATTCTACTGGTACTGATGGTGCAATAGAAGGTCAAAGTCCAGCGGAAAATTGTACCGACAAGGTATCCCGTGCTACACGAGCTGCAGAACAAGCCAAACAGAAACAAATAGTTGCCACCAAACAAGCAGAGACAACCCTAGTTGTTGCAGCATCTTCCACAGTACCACCAGCTGCACGATTTACTCGTTGGTCAACTCAGCTAGCAGCATGTTCCCAAGCTCTCTTGCCACCTGACACTAGTTCCGAAGCACTCTTGACACAAGATGAGTTGGCAAGATCAGATGAACTTTGTGAGCTTCAACAGCAAGAAGGTAGTTGCTGGAGTCAAGTTACAGTTGCATGCTTCTTTATATATAGTCTCTTAGTTTGATGTACACTAACACTTCCTATGTTCGTTGTTGGACTAGCACCTAGGTGTAGGAGGAAACAAACATCAGGGATAATGCTCGATAGGTTAACTAAATCTAGAGGAGGAAGAATGGAGATCCGTTTTGAGGAAGGTTTAAAAAGGCCACGTGATGCTACAGAGTCAACCAAGTTAGTATCAGAGGCAGCGGTTGCCGTTAGGTGTCATGTACGTATCCTCCCAACATGGAATCAGTACAGGAATGACAAAGAGAAAATCCAGTTCAACACCTTCCTCGACCATTTATCTGTAAGTATGTATGGAAACTAGTAATATCGTCTTGCTCTGTCCAATACTTTCTAGGTTCCTGATAATAAGACTCCCATAATTTTCAACAGATGAGGTTCAAGTTGGATAAAGATGATGCAACCAGACAAGCTTGCACCCATGTTTTCAAGTCTGCTCTGCGACAGTATCGGTATAACTTGAGGAAAACTCACTTTGAAGGCAAGGCTAACAGTGAACTTGCCCAAACATCTACAGTGGAAAATATATCGGATGAAGACTGGGAGGCCTCGTTAAACACTGGTCTGATCCGAAGTATCAGGTACATTATATATATGTTATCGGATCACATGTTGAAGTCCTATTTACGCATGTGCCACACAAATCTATCTTCTTATAGGTGAACTGTTCAAAGAACAAGGACAACCGTACGAAAGTGAAATTCCAAGAGATGACAAGATCTCGTAGCTATATTGCACACTGCGAGGCTCTTGTAATTAGTTGTTGTTTCACTCTTTTCGCTGTACCATATTATCAGATCTATATTGACTTGTTCCAAATGCAAAGGAAAGCCCGCAAGGACTAAAAAATACCTGAACCAAATGTTGTGGAAATCTTCAAGGACTATCACACCAACAAGACGAAGGGCATGACTACACCAGTCAAAGCCGCTGTTGTAAGTCCTTAATCCTCATGCCTTTTAACTACTACTTACTCTGACTTGTGCCTTGAACTGCATGGTTTGCAGCCAATGCCTATTACTCTTTTCAATTTTATACACAATTGTCTTAGCGTATCATTGCGCCTTACAAGGTTTAAAAGAGAGAAGTGATGTTCCTTTGATCTTGACCTGTAATCTAGTTCCATGCTAGACTTGCCCACACAACGTTACAATTGCCTGTTTGTCTGTTCTCAGTTGTTTTGTGATATGAATGATGTCATACTATGCTTACCGTATTATAAACTTTGTCTCTTTATCCTTAGATGTCAATACAATATGAAGAAATGGACAACACATTAGCCATGGTACATGGTCATATGTTTGGGACCTGGTTTTATTATGTACTTTGCAGTAAAATACAACTAATATTTTACATGGATTCACCAGAATAAGTTCTGTATATAGACCAAAGCTATTTTGTTTGGAGGTAAAAGCACCCCAGGTACCCTAACTTGCAGAGAATGTGATGATTTAGTCCCAAATTTGTAAGATGCAACTTCACCATACCCCAACTTGCATTAGATGTGACGATTTGGTCCTGGGCCTATCCCAGCATGACAAGTGGCAGCCAGATGGGTGGACCGGTCTTTGCCTGCACTTTTGCAAAAACACCCTGCCATCTTGTCTAATTAACCCGCGCTACATGGTGAACCATCAGTGTTTGGTGGTTGGACTGAAATTTTCAACATCGATCCTTTGGATGGGAGCACCATCAGTAGCACCTCCCGTGCAAATGGGCATCAAGAACTACAAAATCTATTCTATGAAAAGAACATAAGTCCAGTTTGATTTGATTCCTTACCTCAAGAACCTTCTCCATTATGCCCATGTCCAAAAGGTCCGGCTTGAGTCCCACTCCATTTGCAGTGATTAGGTGAGGCCCTGCAGATTGGTTCAGTTAGCAGCATGAGTATATAGAAACTAAAAGAAGAAGACTACATCATTTACGGAAAGCCCGATAGGCTACTTGGCTTGCCACCATTCAGAATATTTGCTTGGGCGGCAGGTTCAACTCCATAGATCTTCGCATTGGGATTCTTCTCCTTGAGGTACTTGCCGACGCCGGTGACAGTACCATCACTGCCGATCCCCATGCTATAAACAATTGGATAAATGCTAATTTGCTATAAACACTAAAGTTTGCACAAAACAATACTGGATGAAAATTAGCACTGAAAGCTTTAGTGTGCACCATGCCAATATATTTATCTACAGGTAATTGCAAGTGGCAACGTACTCCTCATGGTTCCTGAGTTAACTGCCTGCTGCATGATTTCCGAGTTATACAAGGACTATTCACTCCGTAATTTAGCAAACACGTGTCTGTAACTTCAACCATCTCTAGTGCATGATAACATTCAAGTGATGAGCCAGTGCACCTAAAGAGCTCATATAATGTAAGTTTCTCCAAAAAATATACATTGCATTATTTATGTATTTAACATTTCAACTATTTGTAGGATTAACTAATTCAGCTATACCAGTACAAAATAAAAAGAAGTGCACACCACGATCTGTTTTATTTCCTTGCAACTAGAAGTAAATGGTTCTCAAGAAATAGTGTCACTAACTGGAACTGCAACTGGAACTCAAAACATAGCTATGTAATTCTGTATTTTTAACAGTATAGATAAATTTGATATACGCAGAAACTATAATGTCACGGAAATATCACAATTGTAAATTAATCATTTCCCCTAGTTTCTGCATGCAGCAGGTAAATGACAATTTCAACAACAACTTCAACTGAATGGAATGGGAATTGTTTTGTGCAAAACTATAATGATCAGTACACTAACAAAGATGATAAAAATAGAGCATGAAAAACACGATTTGTCAGACCATGGCAGTTCAGCAGTGAGAACACAATCAGATTGGAAGAACATATTGAGCTTAGTAGCTTACCTTTTGCTTCTAGGATGAACCAGCCATCTTTGTGGCCTTGTGGGTCGTACTAGAAATTTCAGCATTGATCCTTTCGACCATCAGCTTCAGTAGCACATATACTTCCCCACGCAAATTCTAGCAGTCAAGGCTGTAGTGGCAAAGTGAGCATCGAATCAATAAGGCAAACGGATTTTATTTCACCTTTGATAACTGGCTAAAGTACATAATGAACCATACAATCTGTTATTTTACAGGATGAACCACAGATTGCCGGCAAACACTAACAACATAACGAGAAGCGACAAGACTTAACAAACTTAGGAGTGACTCAATTCCTTTTACAACTAGTATTGGCCAAGGAGCACGACTGCTTAGAGCTAAAACAGCTGCTCTAAGCAAACAAAGGAGTAGAACAAGAACTTGAATGAAGAACATTCCCAAACTGATTTATAAGAAGCAGCTATCTCAGAGGCTTCATGGTCTGGAGCAGAGAGGACAAATCCATCTAGTGCAGGCAAACCTGCGAGATGTTAGGCTGTATCGCTGCGGTGGTAGACGACAACCACCTCTTTTGTGGCAAGGTTGAGGCGAATGAGGCCAACTCTACCGACATATAAGATGACAGTGCCACTCCTTAGCCCGAACCCTTCAAACTGAACTGAGCTGTGCACGCCCCAGTCCTGCTTGTCTATCAGCACCTGTCGGATCCATCTCGGCAGCGAGCTCGGCTCCCCCTCGATGGGTGGTAACATGGTCCACATTGATATAACCTGGGTCTCCAAGACCACAACCTTGAGCCTCCCGTCCACCGAAGCGGCCAGGAGGAGGCCCAGGTGGCTCATAGAGGCAGTCATTCTGCTAGTGCAGCCCCGCGGCAGATCAATCACGGTGGCCTCCATGGTGTCGACGTCCACAGCGACGATGTACGGCTCCAGGCTAGACAGGTGCCTCCCGGCGGCAGCGGCTCCGGGTTGTAGTGCTGCACAGCCAGTGGATGGTGCGGCCGATGACCAGGGGGTAGGAGTCGTGGAACGGCCTGGACTGACGGCGAGGGAGTGCCGCGCAGACGGGCCCCAGTGGCCCTCCCTGGAAGATTAAATCTGGATGCGCATGCGCTCGTCGGCGACGAGGAGCTTGAAGGCACGGAAGAAAACTAGTACTGTTTCTCTAGGTTTTTAACTTTCTTATCCAACTCCTCCTGGAGCGCACGCGCCGCCGCCGCCGCAATCCCCGCGCCCGCCTTGGTCTCGGCGAGCACGGCCTTGGCCTTGAGTAGCTCCGCCCGCAGCGCGTCCGCCTCGGCGGTGTCGCGCTCCCGCGCCTTCATTTTCCTGCACAGCTCCTCCCGCGCCGCCGCCGCCTTGGTCGTCTCGTCGAGCTCGACTCGGCCTTGCGCAGCTCCGCCCGCAGCGCGTCCGCCTCGGTCTCCCGCACCTTCAGCTTCCTGCGCAACTCCCCCTGCGCAGCTCTCCCTTGGCTTCTGCTAGAATTTGCATGGGAGGTGCTACTGAAGCCGTGCTCCCATCGAAAGGATCGATGTTGAAAATTTCAGTCCAACACCACCGAACACTGATCGTTCACCATGTAGCATGGGGTAATTAGACAAGATGGCAGGGTGTTTTTTGCAAAAGTGCGGGTGAAGACCGGTCCACCCACCTAGCTGCCACTTGTCGCGCTGTGATAGGCCCAGGACCAAATCGTCACATCCAGTGCAAGTTGGGGTATGGTAGAATTGCATTTTACAAGTTGGGGACTAAATCATCACATTCTCTGCAAGTTAGGGTACCTGGGGTGCTTTTACCTCTTTTGTTTGGTTTTGCTGCCTTCTTAATATCTTATGTTCTGGTACTACTAATGTAAAAACTCAACTTTCCAGCAAGCTATGGAAAAAATGGTGGAACCGCCACCTTCTGAAGGTGGTGAGGCAACTATAACCGCAATGTCAGCTCTTGCTGCAGTGGGTCAGTACCTATCCACTAACAGTGCCAAAAGCACGTTCCTGCGTAATACTGGTGAGGGAGTCCTGGATTAGGGGGTCTCCGGGCAGCCGGACTATATCCATTGGTCGGACTGTTAGACTATGAAGATACAAGATTGAAGACTTCGTCTCGTGTCCGGATGGGACTCTACTTGGCGTGGAAGGCAAGCTAGGCAATACGGATATGTGCATCTCCTCCTTTGTAACCGACCTTGTGTAACCCTAACCCTCTCTGGTGTCTATATAAACCAGAGGGTTTTAGTCCATAGGACAACATACAATCATACCATAGGCTAGCTTCTAGGGTTTAGCCTCTCTGATCTCGTGCTAGATCTACTCTTGTACTACCCATATCATCAATATTAATCAAGCAGGACGTAGGGTTTTACCTCCATCAAGAGGGCCCGAACCTGGGTAAAACATCGTGTCCCCTGCCTCCTGTTACCATCCGCCTTAGACGCACAGTTTGGGACCCCCTACCCGAGATCCACCGGTTTTGACACCGACATTGGTGATTTCATTGAGAGTTCCTCTGTGTCGTCACCATTAGGCTTGATGGCTCCTACTATCATCGATGGCGATACTGTCCAAGGTGAGACTTTTCTCCCCGGACAGATCTTCGTGTCTGGCGGCTTTGCACTGCGGGCCAATTCGCTTGGCCATCTGGAGCAGATTGAAAGTTACGCCCCTGGCCACCAGGTCAGGTTTGGAAGCTTAAACTACATGGCCGATATCCGCGGAGACTTGATTTTCGACGGATTCGAGCCTCTGCCTTGTGCGTCACGCGGTCACGATAAGTACGATTTAGCTCTACCATCGGACAGTGTTAAGGAGATCGCACCGGCAGCCGCTCCGACCCTCAATTCGGAGCAAGTTGCGCCTTCCGCGGACGGGTGGATGGACCCCACCACGGAGGCCTTACCCTCAGCGGCGATCGAGCCAAACATCGACTTTACCTTGCACGAGAGTCGTGTTGTTAAACTGCCGGATACTTCTCCGGCCACGGACTCCGAACCGCCTGCACCCGTTCCAATCGGATCCGGTTGGGCGCCAATCATGGAGTTTACCTCCGCGGATATCTTTCAGCACTCGCCCTTCGGCGATATACTGAATTCATTAAAGTCTCTCTCCTTGTCAGGAGAATCCTGGCCGAACTATGCCCGGCAGGATTGGGATGCGGATGACAAAGAAATTCGCCGCCCACCCACCACCCACTTAATAGCCACTATCGATGACTTAACCGACATGCTCGACTCCGACTCCGAAGACATCGACAGTATGGACGACGATGCAGGAGACGAACAGGAACCACTGCCCACAGGGCACTGGACGCCCACTTCACCACATGACGTATACATGGTGGACACACCAAAAGAAAACGACGACGAGAAACGGAAGGATGCAACGAATGGTTGTTCCCTCGAGAAGCAGTCAAAACGGCGGCGTAAGTGCCGCCCCAAATCCCGCCTCGGTAGAAACACGATCATACAGACCCAGCGTTAGAGCAGGGGGAACCATTGCCGGACCACGGCAACACGGAGAATCAAGCCGAACAACCCGACTCTGTCAAAGATCGTAGTCCAGATGACGTCACACCGGACAGACACCCAGAGCAACAGAATGCCCATCAAAGGCTCGTTTCCACCACGAGGAGTCTAAAAAAGCAGAAGCAAAGGCTCAAGGCTGCGCAAGACACACTCCAAATCAGATGGAGCAAAGTACTCAACATAGCAGCGAAGTACGGTGGTAATCGCCCCACCAAGAGCTACCCGAAGCGGAAGTTGCTACCTGAATTTGATGAGGAGGCCTTAGATCCCCCACAACCAAAAATCAAAACAGCCATCTGGCCGGATAGGCGACCTCACGGCCAACATAGAGCGGCAAATAACGCCGCACATAAGCCAATACGCGATCCACGCGAGGACTCGCATCAAAAGGACGGTGCAACCAGATCCATCTATGGACCACGTAAGCATGCTCCAGCATACAATGCAACACAATAAACATCCGAACAATGCGGTACACCCAGATACAGGGGTGCCGCACACCCCCTATGTTTCACCGATGAGGTGCTGGACCATGAATTTCCAGAGGTATTCAAACCCGTAAATATAGAGGCATACGACGGAACAACAGACCCTGGGGTCTGGATTGAGGACTATATCCTCCATATCCATATGGCTCGAGGAGATGATATCCACGCCATTAAGTATTTACCCCTCAAACTCAAAGGGCCAGGTCGGCACTGGCTTAAGAGCCTCCCCAAAAGCTCCATTGGAAGCTGGGAAGAGTTCGAAGACGCTTTTCGGGCAAATTTTCAAGGGACTTATGTCCGACCTCTGGACACGGACGATTTGAGTCACATAACTCAACAGCCCGGAGAGTCAGCCCGAAAGCTTTGGAACAGGTTTCTTACTAAAAAGAACCAAATAGTCGACTGTCCGGACGCCGAAGCCTTGGCAGCTGTCGGAGTAATCGACCACGGGTACCCCGAGGACAGCAAGACGATATTTCAAGACATCGGGGCTAGCAAAGCCCCTCAGTCCGACTGCCCGGCTGCTCCTGCCGGCTCCCCGTTCGACTGCTCTACCCGGCCGGCTGCCGACTACGCCAACCAGCCGGCTGCCGACTCCGCCAACCAGCCGGCTGCCGACTGCAGCCCAACCCGACACCGACAAGACCCCGACATGGCGGCCATACCGCGGATGAGACGGTTGTACCTCGATGCCATCATGTATAGTGTCACTTGTCCCTTGGCACTATTTATGAAGTGACCCAGGGGACAAGCATGACACCCCACCATGCCTACATAGCTTACTCTCTAAGCTAGCCATGCCTATATATATGGGCATCCATCCATCCATCCAGGATGATGGACACTCTCACGCACACACCCACGGCCAAGTGCCATTCGGTCACTAGAGCTTGCATGCTCATCTGGTCACCCGCATATATACGAGGCCAGATGCCTATGGCACTGACCTCAGATACAGCTCCAGGAGCAGCTCTGTACCAGATATACCAGATACACTTAGACATGCAGCAGTAGGAGTATTATCTCTAGGAGAGCTCCAAAGCTGGGTAAACCACCGCGTGCTACTCGCATACCCGCTCTCGGGCCTATCAGCAGCAGTCTTACCCACACACTAAGCCCTTGTGGCATCTGTCGACTCGCAAGCCCCCCGTGATAATACCACGACAGTTGGCGCCCACCGTGGGGCGGTACTTTGCTACCACGCTGCTGCTGGTTTCGTAGTCCGGGCGGGACCATCTTCGTCATCTCCGCCGCGGCTGTCGCGCCGTCTCTCCGGTAGCGCTCGGGGGCTCGACTTCAACCCGCCACCGGAGCGGCCGCGTGGGACGGCGCGCCCTCGCCGTCATCCTCTTCGTCCTTACCACTATGGTGTCACGCCGTCCCTCCGTTAGCGGTCGGGGGCTCGACATCGACATGCCCCCGGAATGGCCGTGAGGGGCATTGCGTCCTCGCCGTTGGCCTTGCCTTCTTCACCACCACCGCAACGCCGACCGTCCGTTCGCACGCGCGCTGCGCACGGGGTTTTGTTTCGGTCGGCCGTGGCCATTCGCGCGCCGCTTGCATCTGCTCCCCTCCTCGCTGCGCCTTGCTCTGGCTGGAACGTGTTGTCGCTCCTCCACATTTCGCCTATACAAGCTAGGTAGATGCTAGTCAAACGTGGTCAAACACTATCCGTACACCATTCAGATGCTAGCCATACATTAGTCAGATGCTAAGTTTCCTCTGAGCCTCCGAGATGCTTGCTCGCCTGCGTCCCGCTTCGCCCACGCGCACGCCCAGCCGCGGCCACACTGCTCCGTCCGCGCGCCTCCGCCCGTGCCGGCACCCGTGCCCGCGCTGGCCTCCACTCTGCCCCGCTTCTCCGCTAGACGGCCGCCTCCCACAGCGCCGGATCCAGGTCCAGCTTCCCCTGCGCGCCTGCGGCTCCGCCCTGGCCGACCCCGGATTGCCTCGTCTGTCCCCGCCAGACGCCGGCTGCGGCCGCGACCCATCGCCCGCTATGCCTCCTGCGCCGGCTGCTCATGGCCCGCCGGGTCCGGCCTCCGCGTCTCGTCGGTCTTCCCCGCGCTGTCCGAGTTGGCTGTGGTTACGACCCTTCGGCCAACCGCTGCCTCGCCCCGGTCCAGCTTCATGCGCGTTCGGCATCCGCCTGGCCTGCCGCCCGCAGGCCGTCTGCCCCGGCCGTCCGGCTCCCTACGCGCCCACAGCCTCCGCCGGCTGCGGCGCACGCCGTGTGCGCCGCTCGTCTCCCGAGCCACCGCACTGTGCGCGCGTTGGCTCCGCCCGCCGGTCACACCGCCTGGCACCCGCCCGTCGGCACGCGGCCCGCGCCGACTGCAGTCTCAGCCGGCCCCGTGACTACGCGGCCTCCCGCCTCCTACAGGCCGGCCTAGCCTCCCGCGCCGTCTGGCCTCGTCCCGCTCCCAGTGTCTGAGTCGCCGGCTTCTGCGCCACCTCCCGCCGCGCCCGCCGGCTCCGCCCACTCACCAACTCGGCACGACCGGGCCGCCGCCTCGCCTACCCGGCCTCCCACAAGACGGCTGGCCGGCTCGCTCGCCGGGTCTGGCCTCCTCCCGCACCGCCCGTGGTTCCGGCCTCCCCAGAGCGCCTCCCGTGTCGGGCCTCCTCCTGGTCGTACGTTGGCCGCTTGCTCCACCTCAGCACCGGGCCGGCTCACGCCCTCGCCGGCTGCTCCAGTGCCGGCTCCACCGTGCTCCCTCCGCCGTCCTATGATACGGCCGCGCCCGAGCGCCCCCGACGTCCGCGCGCGTTCTGGCCATGTGCTGCCCGCCCTGCGGCCGGCTCCGGGTCGCCGGCGTCGCCAGCCGGCTCGCGCTCAGCCGGCTCCTCTCCGTCTCCGCCCCGCGCCTCCGCCTCCAGTCGGCCGCTACTCCGGGCCGGCTCCTGACCCGCGCGCCTCTCGCCCCCGCCTCCGTGGGCCACCCCTGGCCGACTGGCTCCGCTTTCGCCCGCGGCGGACACTTCCTCGGCCCCACCTCCAAGCCTCACCCCCGGCCGCCTACGCCATGTCCGCCGGGTCACCAGGCCGGCTTGGCCGCCTGCTCCGCTTCAGCGGGCCACCAGGGTTGACTCCCGCGCCCGCGTGCTGCGTTGCTCCGCCTGCCATGCTCCTCTCGCCGGCTCCACCGTGCTTCAGTCGCGTCCGGCCTCTGCTCCCGCCGGCTTGCCGCTCCAGCCAGCGGCCGGCTTCGCGCGTCGGGTCCGCCTCCTCCCCGCACCCATCCGGCTGCCAAATCCGGCTGCTGGCTCGTCGCCTCGGCTGACTGGGCTAGCTCCCAACCGCCCCCTGCACTGGCCGGCCTTCGCGAGCACCTTCCTGGGCTCGGCCATCGCCACCCCTCCTGCGAGCGCGCTCGCGTCGCCTCGCGCCTGCCGGCTGCTCCCAGTGGGCTCTTCTGCAGGCTGCACAAAGAAGAAAGGGAGGGGGGGTCTGACTGAAAAGTCAAAAGAGCCGGCTCCCCATCCCGTCCAAAAGAGATGCCGGCTGAATATGGGTCTAGCTGCAACAAAAAAAAGAAGAAGAGAGAGAGGTAGGATGCGAGCCGGCTGCTCGTTTCCAGAAGTCCGACTACCCAGCCGGATGGAAAAGAAATATGCGTCCGGCTGCCCGCAGCTGGACAAAGAGAAGGAGAAAGAAGACAAAGTAGTTGCCGGGAGATCCGGCCCGACTGCTCAGCAGTCGGCCCAGATCTCGGGGGCTAAACCTAGCGGGTGCGCTGACGCGCCCCCGCGAGAGAGAAGACAAAGTAGTTGCCGGGAGATCCGGCCCGACTGCTCAGCAGTCGACCCGAATCTCGGGGGCTACACCTAGCGGGTGCGCTGACGCGCCCCCGCGAGAGAGAAGACAAAGTAGTTGCCGGGAGATCCGGCCCGACTGCTCAGCAGTCGGCCCGAATCTCGGGGGCTACACCCAGCGGGTGCGCCGACGCACCCCCTCGAGGAAGAAGACAAGTCGTCGGGAGATCCGGCCCGACTGCTCAGCAGTCGGCCCGAATCTCAGGGGCTACACCCAGCGGGTGCGCTGACGCGCCCTCGCGCGAGAGAGAAGACAAAGTAGTTGCCGGGAGATCCGGCCCGACTGCTCAACAGTCGGCGAATCTCAGGGGCTACACCTAGCGGGTGCGCTGACGCGCCCCCGCAAGAGAGAAGACAAAGTAGTTGCCGGGAGATCCGGCCCGACTGCTCAGCAGTCGGCCCGAATATCGGGGGCTACACCTAGCGGGTGCGCTGACGCGCCCCCGCGAGGAAGAAGACAAAGTAGTCGTCGGGAGATCCGGCCCGACTGCTCAGCAGTCAGCCCGAATCTCGGGGGCTACACCCAGCGGGTGCGCTGACGCGCCCTCGCGCGAGAGAGAAGACAAAGTAGTTGCCGGAAGACCCGGCCCGACTGCTCAGCAGTCGTCCCGAATCTCGGGGGCTACACCCAGCGGGTGCGCTGGCGCGCCCCCGCGAAGATTGCAGACAAGAGAAAAGTTTTGTCTGGATGCCACCAGCCGGTAGAAGAGAAAAAGAAGAAAAAGGGCGTTGCAAGACGCCTCGCCTCCTGGCCGGTCGAGCCTGACCGGCCGGGACCCCCTTCGAGCATCCGAGGGCTCGAGGGCTACACCCAGCGGGTGCGCCGACGCGCTCCGCGAGCGCCGAGTCGCGCCGGCTGTCTTCGACGACCGCGACTACACGAAAATCAATGTGAGCTCCTCGCCCGCATATTTTTGCATCGCGCAAGCACGGATAACCCCGAGTGATGCTCGGGGTCTATCTCCGCATTTTAGTTACAGTTGCATCACTGTTCGCCCCGGTGCCAGCCAGAGTTGGCCCGGGGGCTGGCCGCTTGGCCTAAGATGTTTTGTTCCCGCAGACGGCTTAGTAGCGTGCGCAGTACCAAAGGCTCACTCTTAGTCACAGACTGCAGAGCGGCTGTCCGGCTAGCAAGGGTGAACACTGGAGGCCACCCACGCGAAAAACGTCCGGGAAGAAAAACGGTTCGGGCGACCCGGCCGTTTTCCTTTACAAGTATCTACTCGGTTGAATCTGCACCTAGACTCTGAGTACTGTACACTCCACTTCGCGGCCCACTCTTAGCCACAGACCGCAGAGCGGCTGTCCGGCAAGCAAGAGCACAAGCCAAAAAGCGGAGGGAACACGAAAAAGATTAAGGGGGCTCGGACGAAACCGAGTCGGCACCCTCCGCATAAAACTTGCAATGCTAAAAGCAAACATTTGATATATCCACATGGACTAACTTTGTCTTTTTCATGATCATTTCCATGAACACTCGCCAAAAAACCTCCTCCCAACTTTGCCAAGTTGCCCGGAGGCTTGGGGGCTACTGTCGGAGTAATCGACCACGGGTACCCCGAGGACGGCAAGACGATATTTCAAGACATCGGGGCTAGCAAAGCCCCTCAGTCCGACTGCCCAGCTGCTCCTGCCGGCTCCCCGTCCGACTGCTCTACCCGGCCGGCTGCCGACTAGGCCAACCAGTCGGCTGCCGACTCCGCCAACCAGCCGGCTGCCGACTGCAGCCCAACCCGACACCGACAAGACCCCGACGTGGCGGCCATACCGCGGACGAGACGGCTGTACCTCGATGCCATCATGTATAGTGTCACTTGTCCCCTGGCACTATTTATGAAGTGACCTAGGGGACAAGCATGACACCCCACCATGCCTACATAGCTTACTCTCTAAGCTAGCCATGCCTATATATATGGGCATCCATCCATCTATCCAGGATGATGGACACTCTCACGCACACACCCACGGCCAAGTGCCATTCGGCCACTAGAGCTTGCATGCTCATCTGGCCACCCGCATATATACGAGGCCAGATGCCTATGGCACTGACCTCAGATACAGCTCCAGGAGCAGCTCTGTACCAGATATACCAGATACACTCAGACATGCAGCGGTAGGAGTATTATCTCTACGGAGAGCTCCGAAGCTGGGTAAACCACCACGTGCTACTCGCATACCCACTCCCGGGCCTATCAGCAGCAGTCTTACCCACACACTAAGCCCTTGTGGCATTTGTCGACTCGCAAGCCCCCCGTGAGAATACCACGACAGCAGCTTTTAAGCATAGCGTCCATGACGAATGGCTTGCCAGACACCTCGGCCAAGAAAATCTAAGAACAATGGTGGCATTAACAAGCCTCATGACCCGCTTTTGCGCGGGTGAGGATAGCTGGCTAGCCAGATGCAGCATCAGCAACCCCAGTACATCTGAAGTTAGAGATGGAAACGGGAAATCACGGCGCAACAACAATAACAAACGCCGGAATAAAGAAGACATCACGAAGAGCACGGCAGTAAACGCCGGATTCAAAAGCTCTCAGCTAGGTCAGCAAAAGCCGCCCTCTAAAGGCGCCAGAGACGAACTGTCCATCCTAAAAAAATTCTGGACCAAGTATGTCAGATCCATAGCACCCCTGGTAAAACCGCTAATCATACCCACAGAGAATGTTGGGTCTTCAAGCAGTCCGACAAGCTAAACGCCGTACACAAGGGGGAGAATACACCAAGCGAAGACGAGGATGAGCCTCTCAAGCAAGACACTGGGGAACAAAAGAAATTTCCACCAGAAGTCAAAACAGTAAACGTGCTACACGTGATCAAGGGGAGAAACAAAGTGGCACTCCCAGAAAAATATGCCCAATGGCCTATCACCATGGAGTCCTGCCACTGGTCGTCTCAACCGATCACTTTCGACCATCATCATTACTCAGCAAGTATCCGGCGTGCAGGATGGGCTGCCCTGGTATTAGACCCAATAATTGACGGATACCACTTCACACGAGTCCAGATGGACGGTGGCAGCAGTTTAAACCTGATATACCAGGATACAATCCGCGAAATGGGGATAGACCCAACGAAAATTTGTCATAGCAATACTACCTTTAAAGGTGTAATGCCTGGCCCAGGGGCTCATTGCACGGGCACGGGCTCCCTGCTACTAAAGGTTATATTCGGCTTCCCCGATAACTTCCGTAGCGAACATTTAACCTTCCACATTGCTCCGTTCCAAAGTGGCTATCAATCACTACTTGGATGCGAAGCTTCCGCTCGCTTTAATGCAATATCGCATTACGCTTCACTCACGCTCAAGATGCCCGGTCCACGTGGCACCATTACAGTGAATGGAAATGTTGAGCGATCTTTGCGCGCCGAAGAGAACGCGACTGCCTTGGCAGTCGCACACTAAAAAAGGCCTCACCAACCAAAGCATTTGGTAGATCATCAAGACCACGGACACAGTTAGACGAGTCTGGCGCAGCTATATGTAATTCACACCGGATTGATGGCCACACCCCTATTACAAATACAAGGGGCTCAACGCGCGCAGACAAGTGGCAATTTTTACTCATCTTGAGTTATACATGGTTTCTTTAAAAACTACCTTTTGCACGACAACTTTTTCACCTAAGTTCCTCTCTTTTACAGATGACCATCGTGCTACACCCGTCCAGGATACGGCACAACGGAGACACAGGCGCAGACGTGCAGCAGGGACCCGCTCCAAGGATTCTTTTTAGATTAAGACCTTGCGTAAACCTTTTTTACTGTCTCTTGTTGATACACATCCCTCGGATTCTTAGTACAATTGAGAAGGATGCTGACGTCTTGGCATGTGGCCACGCCAGAATAACGCACGTACCTGGACATAAGGGGCTTCTTACAAAGAGCACTATTCAGGCCCGGTTTATACCATAAAGACCGAATACCTTAGGGAGTGTTCGGCGTCGCGAGTTTGGCCTTATATGCATCAGCTCTGAATCATGTCTTTGGTCAAATGTTGGGTTTGCCCGGCTCCTGTGTTTTGGTGCCTTAAGTTCCGTTCTATCGGCTAAGGCAGCACCAGGAGAACTACTGCGATTGTGCCCTGGTTCATCCGGACGAGCACCTCAGTAGAGAAAGCTGAAATCTGACTATCATGATATAGCACGAGACTGGTCAACCACTCGATGACCTGTCGGAATGTTAGAATTCCTCCGCTTAAACGAAGGGTCGTTTCCCGGCCAGGCATATACGCACCCCGAGTTCAGGAGAGTGCGGAGCCACCAGGGGCTATATAGTAGCCCCACCGTCAAACTCCTATGGCTAAGTGAAAGTGTTAAAGCATCATAGTCCGGTTGCCTCGTTCGCTGCGCTATCACCTCCTTAGTAGGACCAAGACGTTGGGTTAAGTGTGAACACATGTTTTCTGCGAGCACCTCCGCATTATATGCATGGGGGTTGAAGCTGACGACTGCAATCTTTCAGGTTATATACATATATACATAAACGGCCGCACAGGAGGCATCATATTACTTTCCGACAAAAGTATAAATACAACCTTACTATATTTCATAAAAACATTGTGTTTACAATGGGAATACATGTCACTCAAACATAATATTCTTCGAGCACTGGGCCTCTATTAAACGAGCACCCTCAAGAACTTCTTCAAAATAGTGCTCGACAGCCACTCGGCCTATGGTCGAACCCTGCGCCGCAACAGTGGTAGCATCCATCTCCGCCCAGTATGCTTTGACACGGGCAAAGGCCATCCGCGAGCCTTCTATGCACGCCGACCTCTTCATCGCATTGATGCGCGGCACCGCACCAAGGAACTGTTGCACTAAGCTGAAATAGTTGTTCGGCTTCGGCTTCTCCGGCCACAGATGATCTACGACAGACCTCATGGCAATTCCGGACAATCTATTAAGTTCGGCCCATTTGGCTAGCTCATCAGTCAAGGGAAGCGGACGCTCTGGAACGTTAAATTGCGACCAGAATAGCTTGTCCACTTCACGATTTGTCCGCTCTTGGAAGTATTCAACCGCATCAACATCGCTTGCTGCCAAGTCCATATATGCGTCTGCCGAACTCCACAACCGATCCAAAGAGGCATACCGCGGATCTCCGAACTTCCTCTGCAGCAGAAAGGGCTTCCCAGCCGCAATATCCCCGGCTTCACGCAGCTCCTCCTTCTTCGCCCTCATAGCAGAGCGGGTGTCTTTGGTCGCCATCGTGGCCTTTTCAAGGTCTGCTGCCTTCACTCAGTTCTCTTCTTCAAGGAACTGGCAACGGTTGGCAATGTCTTTTAATTTTACGGCCATCTTAGCCATCTTCTCTCTGCTTTCGCAATGCGCAGCCTTCTCGGCTCTTAACTCTTCGGCCACCTTCAAAGCAGCCGCATTACTAACTCTTGCTTGTTCCTTGGCTCGGGCAAGTTCCGCCCGAAGGGTCTCCATGGTGGCAGCTCCGTCTGCAGTCACAACATATTAAAGATACTGGCATCATGCTGCTCTTATTATGTGACATTCACCAGAAAACATTACTTACCCTATGACTCGTCAAGCCGCTTGTTAACAAGCTCGATGTCGGCGTCTGCCGCATCCAGCTGCCGCTTTAGTTCGGCAAACTCATTAGTCCGGCTAGCCACCGGAGCTTCCACCACCTACACATAAAGGCAGTCTGGTTATTACCTGGGACTATGATCCTCTGTTCGCAGCCGTTCTCGACGACAACCAGAGTCTCAGGGGCTACTATCTACACAGGGCACACCTAACATGTGCGGTACTATCAAAAAGTATATCATTTCACGTACCTCAAAGCCCATCAGTAGACTCATAAAGGCTTCATGTAATCCACTTTCGGTGGACGAAATTCTTTCCATCACCATACCCATCAACGTACGGTGTTCTTTTGAGATGGCCGCTCGCTCCAACAACTCCCTTAGAACATCCGACCGCATACTAGACGGTGCCAGACTCTTTTGTTTTCTCTCTTCGAGAGCCGGACGCTGGGGACTTCGGGTGACTATGGGATTATCTTCTTGCCTCACCGGATCCAGAGAGGCCCTCCGTGAAGACACTTCAAGGTCGCCCGCTTCTTGAGCGGGGGAGTCCGGGGGAGGCGTTTCGCTCTCCATCATCTCCGAAAGAAGATCCCCCGAAGACGAGCTCAGCTGAGAAGGGCTAAGATCCGAACTACAAGATATATGCTTCGGTTATTTTCCTTAGAGGAAAGGTAGTATATCTTCACTATTAAAGTATTTTTGATCACTTACGGCTCGAGGGCTGATCCCCGCGCGGACTTTGTGCGGCAAGAGCACCCCCCGAGGTAGGACCCTTCCGGATCCTCAGAGGCAGTCCTCTTCCTCCCCCGTAGCGAGAGAAGTTCAGAGTCTTCTCCTTGGTTATCCTCCCTTATGTAGACGCTCATTCCCTCGGTTGGAACTGGCAGCGATGGGGGCCCGCTTTCGCCCACATTATTCCCCCCTGTATCTTCCTTCGAGGGCTCCGAGCAAGGTGCGAGCTCGAGCATCTTTTCCAGTACCAGATTTTCCAAACCCTCAGGGAGGGGGGCCGAACACCGAATCATCTTCGCCTTTGTTAGCCAGTCCTGGTCAAATGGTGATTTCTTAGAAATGACGTCATGGTAAATAAAAGATGGTGTGTTCGGCTAGAGGATTACTTACTTGGTCGGCGGCACGGTTGCTAGTCAGGCCCACGTCCTCGGTAGTATCCGGACACTCTGCTTGAGGTCCGGAGAATGACTTGTACATCTCCTTGTGCGTCAGGCCGAGGAAACTTTGAATAGCGCGCGGTCCTTTTGGGTTGAATTCCCACAAGCGAAGGGGCCGACGTTTGCAAGGCTGGACTCGACGAACCAGCATGACTTGCATTACCATAACCAAATTAAAATCTCCCTCGAAGAGATCTTGAATACGGCTTTGCAGTATAGGCACGTCCTTGGCTGGACCCCAGCTCAGCCCTCTGCTAATCCATGACATCAGTTGTGGTGGGGGGCCCGAGCGGGAAGCGGGGGCGGCCACCCACTTGGCACTTCTGGGGGCTGTGATGTAAAACCACCCCCGTTGCCATAATCCGGACACCTCTGGAAAGAAACCTTTTGGCCACGGAGCTCCTGCAATCTTGCTTATTAATGCTCCTCCGCACGCTGCGTGTTGTCCCTCGATTGTCTTCGGCTTCACATCAAAGGTCTTGAGCCACTGGCCGAAGTGAGGGGTAATGCGGAGGAAGGCCTCACACACGACAATAAATGCTGAGATGTGGAGAAAGGAGTCCGGGGCTAGATCATGGAAGTCTAGCCCGTAATAGAACATCAAACCCCTTACGAAGGGATCCAGAGCGAGGCCTAGACCTCGGAGGAAGTGGGAGATGAACACGACGTCTTCGTTGGGTTCGGGAGTAGGGACGACCTGCCCTCAGACAGGCAGCCGATGCGAAACCTCGGCGGTCAGGTATCTGGCCTCCCTCAACTTCTTGATATCTTCTTCCGTAATGGAGGAGGGCATCCATCGGCCTTGAAGGCTGGATCCGGACATGATTAAAGGTCCAGAGCACCTGACCTGGGGGAAGGATTCGATTGAGCATGGGAGAGAAAAGAGTAAAAGCCTTGGCCCTTTATAAAAAGGGTGAATAGCAAGCGTCCTCTCCATGGCCGTTTGGGGCTTGCCTATAATCTAGGAGTCCTAGATGCGGTTGGGTTACCCACGCCCGTATTGATGAGAATCCCGTGATAAGGGGACACGATCTTTGCTTTGACGAGACGTGTCAAAAAACTGCCTTGCGTTATGTGCGGGGCTAGTTAAAAGGAACAATTTGAATAATCACCGGGCCGTGACATAATGTCGTATTGCCAAAACAAGTCAGCAAATTGGATTTGTGGAAATATTATTCTCTCTACAGTGGTATGTGGAACTTATTTTGCAGGGTCAGACACTATCCTTGTATTCAAATTCTTCCGTGGTGTATTCGGAGGAGGAACCCGCCTTGCAATGCCGAAGACAATACTGCGCGCCGGACTCATCATCATTGAAAGCCTGGTTCAGGGGCTACTGAGGGAGTCCTGGATTAGGGGGTCTCCGGGCAGCCGGACTATATCCATTGGCCGGACTGTTAGACTATAAAGATACAAGATTGAAGACTTCGTCTCGTGTCCGGATGGGACTCTACTTAGCGTGGAAGGCAATCTAGGCAATACGGATATGTGCATCTCCTCCTTTGTAACCGACCTTGTGTAACCCTAACCCTCTCCGGTGTCTATATAAACCGGAGGGTTTTAGTCCGTAGGACAACATACAATCATACCATAGGCTAGCTTCTAGGGTTTAGCCTCTCTGATCTCGTGGTAGATCTACTCTTGTACTACCCATATCATCAATATTAATCAAGCAGGATGTAGGGTTTTACCTCCATCAAGAGGGCTCGAACCTGGGTAAAGCATCGTGTCCCCTGCCTCCTGTTACCATCTGCCTTAGACGCACAGTTCGGGACCCCCTACCCGAGATCCGGCGGTTTTGACACCGACAACTGGGTTGGTTGTTAAGGCAATCTCGTCCAAACTGCCTCATGATCAAGATATGCAAGCTCAAAACAATGTTATATCTGCGCTCCAGACACAAGTCCTTCCCTAACAGGGACCCTTTGTGAAATAAGGACAAACATTGTTCCATGTCGTCAAGATATGCATGGTTTTGAAACTAGACTATCAGACATTTGCTATGTTGTTCAGAAGCCTAGGAGAAATGAAGGCGGAGGTTATGGTGCTCCATCGGACAATACAACATGAAAACATAACAGTCAGGTCAAATGAACTCAGCTTCTAAACTTCTGGTGGTGCATTTATCTGCCAGACTATTAACTTTTATGCCAACCTTCCTTTTGTTTTATAGTTGTAATTTGTTTTGTTGCGATATAAAATTTGTTCTTAACGTCCAGCCACCGGCTGAAGAAAACAGCAAGCCATTTTTGTATAGTGTAGGGTGTTCCCTATATTTGCACTGGTGGCGATCTTTGATGCCTTAATAGCCTAGCGTTAGTTTCGGGCTTAATTATTTCCTAGTCTTCTTTTTCCCTGGTTTGCTAGTGGCCGCAACAACCATGGGCCATATACGGACCGTGGTAACCTTGACCCTGCTACGGGCCATAGGAGGGCGTCCTACGGGTCGTCTTTAAATGGGCCTCCAACACAGCAGTAGAATCGGTGGGCCTCGGGTCGTCGTATAAATGGGTCTACATGGGCCGTAAACGGGCATAATTGGTATCGGCCCAGTACGGTAATGGGTCGTTAACAGGCTGGAGGACAGCAAAGGCTTAATTCTGTCACAGGCATAACAGATCGTTAATGGGCCAGAATATAGGACGGGCTGGAAATGGCGCAACGGGTTAACAGGCCAGAAACGGGCCGACTCTTGCCACGGGCCGAATTTGGCCCATTAGGGGAACATGCCAGTAACGGGCCGAAAGTAATCAAGGGCCGGAAAGGAGCCCAAGAACGTATGGGCCGTCGGTAGGCCGAAAGCTAACATGGGATGGAAATGGCCCATGTGAATCATGGGCCGTTAACGGGTACAAAGAAATTTACTGTTCATTATGGGCTAGAGTCACCGTGGGCCTTTAAAGGGCCTAATGATACGAAGGCCTCATATGGGCCAAAAGACGTCGTGGGCCATACATGGGTCGAAAGTGAAACGGGCTGGTGTTATATTCGACGGCCCACATGACGTTGTTGGGCCGATTTCGTGTAGGCCCTGACGGGCCGTGAGTTACCAGGCCATAAAATGGGCTATTTGCGAAGAGACCGTTAACAGGCTTTTCATGGGCCAGCCCGCTATCTTTTGACCAAGTCAAACGGGCTGGCCTTTGTAAGCTAAATGGGCTAGTGGTGGGCCTTCACACGTGTCGATATATCATAGGTGCCTATCTGACCCAGTGACGAGCTGACATGTGTTTCCTCCGTCCAATCAGAATTTTACACGTGGAAATTTCCCATTGGTCCGGGCTGTTAACGGGTTATCGGATCGAAAACCGGACCCGATAGCTTAACCGCGTCCCGTTATGGTGGATGCCACGTGTCGGTCACCCTTGACGAAAGCACTTCTGTGACACGCGATTTATCGTCATGGAAGTGGACACTTCCATGATGATAATTTTGGTAATGTCATGGAACACTTCTACGACAGCACATGTATGACTATCTTGATTCTGTCATATATTTGTCAAGGATGTACATGCATGACAGAAAAACGTGACCTACTGTGACAAACACGTATCATCATGGAAGTGTATTTTTTTGTAGTGCATGCTTCCTTGGCCACGGTGAAAGGTCGGAGATGTGCAATATCTTCAGGGGGTGGCCTCTTGGAGAATACAAAGAGCGGACTCGTTGAATTGATGATCCGCAGCTTCTCTAGGCGTGAAGTTGCTTGGGTCATGCGGGTAGAAACCTTGCTCAATAATTCTCCAAAGGTTAGTAGAACTATGATTTAAGTGACGTTTAAAGCGATAGACCCAAGAGGCAAAATCCTCATTTTTCACAAGATTAGGAGGAGGGCCAACATGATTCAAATGAGTGGAAGGAACCGGTCCTCCATAAGTAAGAGGTGGTTCAACATGGGCAAAGACGCCGTTTCCACTTTTACCACTAAACAAAGGAACTTTATCACTAGTAGCTTCCCCCTTGTCGGAGTTAGCATTCGTCACCTTGTTAGTGGGATCGACCACTTCCAACGCTGCGGTGGATAATTTAAGACCATCAAGAAAGTTCTTAAGCATGCCTTTGACCTCGATCGTCATGGAGGTTTTCAATGTGTCTAAGGCCACATTGAACTCCTCACGTGAGACCGAGGTTCCCCCATCGGCCGTAGACGAGGACGGAATCACATCGGGGTGCTCCTCCTCACCATCTACGGTGTCAACCATACTCTTTGGATGACAAAGTCCTTAATAAAGAGACGAGGCTCTGATACCAATTGTAAGGATCGATATAGTTGACTAGAGGGGGGTGTGAATAGGAAACTAACAATTTTTAGCTTTTCTTTACCAATTTAAACTTTGCATCAAAGTAGGTTGTCTAGATATGCAACTAGGTGAGCAACCTATATGGTGCAGCAACAAAAAGCACACAAGCAAGCAAGGGATACAACACAATATAGGCTTGCACAAGTAAAGGTAAGAAATAACCAAGAGTGGAGTCGGTGGAGACAAGGATGTGTTACCAAAGTTCCTTCCCTTTGAGGGGAAGTATGTCTCCGTTGGAGCGGTGTGGAGGCATAATGCTCCCCAAGAAGCCACTAGGGCCACCATATTCTCCTCGCGCCCTCACACAATGCGAGATGCCGTGATTACATTATTGGTGCCATTGGAGGCGGTGACCGAACCTTTACGAATAAGGTTGGGGCAATCTCCACAACTTAATTGGAGGCTCCCAACGACACCATGAAGCTTCACCATAATGGAATATGGCTCCACGGTGACCTCAGTCGTCTAGGGTGCTCAAACACCCAAGAGTAACAAGATCCGCAAGGAATTAGTCGGGGGAATCAAATTTCTCCTGGTGGAAGTGTAGATCGGGACCTTCTTAACCAATCCCTACAAAATCAACAAGTTTGATTGGCTAGGGAGAGAGATCGGGCGAAAATGGAGCTTTGAGCAACAATGGAGCTTCAAGGAGGAAGAGGTAGTCAACTTGGGAAGAAGACCCCCTTATATAGTGAGAAGACAAATCCAACTGTTACCCACCTACTCAGCCCGTGACATGCGGTACTACCGCACTGGCTTGCGGTACTACCGCTGGGAGGTGCGGTACTACCGCTCGCGCGGCAGGAGCCAAGTGAGGCTCTGTTGCACAAGGCAACGAGCGGTAGAACCGCCAGAGCGGTACTACCGCGCGCCCTTGCGGTATGATAACCCACAAGTATAGGGGGTCGCAACAGTTTTCGAGGGTAGAGTATTCAACCCAAATTTATAGATTCGACATAAGGGGAGCCAAAGAATATTATCAAGTATTAGCAGCTGAGTTGCCAATTCAACCACACCTGGAAACTTAATATCTGCAGCAAAGTATTTAGTAGGAAAGTAATATGATAATAGTGGTAACGGTAGAAAAAGTAATATTTTTGGTTTTATAGTGATTGTAACAGTAGCAACAGAAAAGTAAATAAGCGAAGAACAATATATGAAGAGCTCGTAGGCAATGGATCAGTGATGGATAATTATGTCGGATGCAATCAATCATGCAACAGTTATAACATAGGGTGACACAGAACTAGCTCCAGTTCATCAATGTAATGTAGGCATGTATTCTGAATATAGTCATACATGCTTATGGAAAAGAACTTGCATGACATCTTTTGTCCTACCCTCCCGTGGCAGCGGGGTCCTATTGGAAACTAAGGGATGTTAAGGCCTCCTTTTAATAGAGTACCGGACCAAATCATTAACACATAGTGAATACATGAACTCCTCAAACTACGGCCATCATCGGTAATGGTCCCGATTATTGTCACTTCGGGGTTAACAAATCATAACACATAATAGGTGACTATAGACTTGCAAGATAGAATCAAGAACTCACATATATTCATGAAAACATAATAGGTTCTGATATGAAATCATGGCACTCGAGCCCTAGTGACAAGCATTAAGCATAGCAAAGTCATAGCAACATCAATCTCAGAACATACTGGATACTAGGGATCAAACCCTAACAAATCTAAATCGATTACATGATAAATCTCATCCAACCCATCACCGTCCAACAAGCCTACGATGGAATTACTCATGCATGGCGGTGAGCATCATGAAATTGGTGATGGAGGAAGGTTGATGATGACGATGGCGAAGGATTCCCCTCTCCGGAGCCCCGAACGGACTCCAGATCAGCCCTCCCGAGAGAGTTTAGGGCTTGGCGGCGGCTCCGTATCGTAAAACATGATGAATCCTTCTCTCCGATTTTTTTCTCCCCGAAAGTGAATATATGGAGTTGGAGTTGAGGTCGGTGGAGCGCTAGGGGGCCCACGAGGCAGGGGGCGCGCCTAGGGGGGTAGGCGCGCCCCCACCCTCGTGGACAGGGTGTGGGCCCCCTGACGTGGATTCTTCTTCCAATATTTTTTATACATTCCAAAAATAATCTCCATTGATTTTCAGGTCATTCCAAGAACTTTTATTTCTGCATAAAATAACACCATGACAATTCTGCTGAAAACAGCGTCAGTCCGGGTTAGTTCCATTCAAATCATGCAAGTTAGAGTCCAAAACAAGGGCAAAAGTGTTTGGAAAAGTAGATACGACGGAGACGTATCAACTCCCCCAAGCTTATACCTTTGCTTGTCCTCAAGCAATTCAGTTGATAAACTGAAAGTGATAAAGAAAAACTTTTACAAACTCTGTTTGCTCTTGTTGTTGTAAATATGTAAAGCCAGCATTCAGGTTTTCAGCAAAGATTATGAACTAACCATATTCACAATAACATTTAGGTATCATGTTTACTCATATCAATGGCATAATCAACTAGCGAGCAATAATAATAAATCTCGGATGACAACACTTTCTCAAAACAATCATAATATGATATAACAAGATGGTATCTCGCTAGCCCTTTCTGAGACCGCAAAACATAAATGCAGAGCACCTTTAAAGATCAAGGACTGACTAGACATTGTAATTCATGGTAAAAGAGATCCAGTCACAGTCATACTCAATGTAAACTAACAGTAATGGATGCAAATGACAGAGGTGCTCTCTAACTGGTGCTTTTTAATAAGAGGATGATGACTCAACATAAAAGTAAATGGATAAGCCCTTCGCAGAGGGAAGCAGGGATTTGTAGAGGTGCCAGAGCTCGGTTTTGAAATAGAGATGAATAATATTTTGAGCGGTATACTTTCATTGTCAACATAACAACCGAGAGATCTCGATATCTTCCATGCTACACACATTATAGGCGGTTCCCAAGCAGAATGGTAAAGTTTATACTCCCCCACCACCAACAAGCATCAATCCATGGCTTGCCCGAAACAACGGGTGCCTCCAACTAACAACAATCCTGGGGGAGTTTTGTTTGCAATTATTTTGATTTGATTTGAGCATGGGACTGGGCATCCCGGTGACCAGCCATTTTCTCGTGAATGAGGAGCGGAGTCCACTCCTCTTGAGAATAACCCGCCTAGCATGGAGGATACAGACAGCCCTAGTTGATACATGAGCTATTCGAGCATACAAAACAGAATGTTTATTTGAAGGTTTAGAGTTTGGCACATACAAATTTACTTGGAACGGCAGGTAGATACCGTATATAGGAAGGTATGGTGGACTCATATGGAATAACTTTTGGGTTTATGGAATTGGATGCACAAGCAGTATTCCCGCTTAGTACAAGTGAAGGCTAGAAAAAGACTGGGAAGCGACCAGCTAGAGAGCGACAACAGTCATGAACATGCATTAAAATTAATCAACACCGAATGCAAGCATGAGTAGGATATAATGCACCATGAACATAAATATCGTAGAGGCTATGTTGATTTTGTTTCAACTACATGCGTGAACATGTGCTAAGTCAAGCCACTCGAATCATTCAAAGGAGGACACCACCCTATCATACCACATCACAACCATTTTAATAGCATGTTAGCACGCAAGGTAAACCATTATAAACTCCTAGCTAATTAACCATGGCATAAGCAACTACAATCTCTAATTGTCATTGTAAACATGTTTCTTTCATAATAGGCTGAATCAGGAATGATGAACTAATCATATTTACAAAAACAAGAACGGTCGAGTTCATACCAGCTTTTCTCATCTCAATCAGTTCATCATATATCATCATTATTGCCTTTCACTTGCACGACCGAATAGTGTGGATAATAATAATAGTGCACGTGCATTAGACTAAGTTGGAATCTGCAAGCATTCAATTCAAGAGAGAAGGCAAGGTAATATGGCTCTTTATTAGATCAACAATAATGCATATAATAGCCACTCAACATTTTTATTATGGTCTTCTCCTCTCGACCCCCAAAGGAAAGAAATAAAACAATACTATTTACACGGGAAAGCTCCCAACAAGCAAAAGAAGAACGGGAAATCTTTTGGGGTTTTCAACTACTACTACAGGCATGGAAAGTAAACTAGTTAAAAGCTACAACTATTTTTTTTGTTTTTCTTAAGGTCTTTCAAACACACAAGAAGAAAGCTTAAAAAGAAAATAAACTAGTATGGATGATACAATGAAAAAGTATGAGCACCGACAACTGGCATGAGTGTGAGAACATGAATGTAACATCGGTGAGAAATACGTACTCCCCCAAGCTTAGGCTTTTGGCCTAAGTTGGTATATGCCCATGGATGGCCTGGTGGATATCCGAAGTTGAAGCTGGGGTCGTACTGAAATGCACCAGGTACTACCTGAAGAGCTGTAGGTTGGAGGCGGGCTACCTCCGTCCTCCTCTCATACTCGTCTGCCTCCTCCCTGGTTATAACATATCTCCTTTTTGCCTGAAAGTCAAAGAAAGCAGGAGCAGGGAGAGCAACGTGATAGGTGCGTCGTCTGTCAAAGATTAGTCGGTACTGGAGGGACTGATTGTTCCTCTCAACGAACTAATGACGAACCATAGCATCATAATCTAAATAAGCAGGAGGCAACTCAATATCATATCCACGAATGGGTATCTCAAGAAAATCAGCTAAACGGGCTGCATAAATTCCATCAAAGAAATATCCATTAATTTTGTTATTATGCAACCTACGTGCAACAATGGCCCCCAAGTTATATTGTCTATCTCCTAACACAGCACTCTTGAGAACACTAAGATCTGGCACACACATGTGACATGCCTCATCCTTACCATTTATGCATCTACCTATGAAGAGAGCAAAATAATGTATAGCAGGAAAATGAATGCTCCCTATGGTAGCTTGCGTGATTTCCCTTGATCCCCCCACAGTGATACTAGCAAGAAAATCATTATATTCAGATTTACGAGGTTCACTAACATTACCCCACTGTGGGAGTTTACAAGCAGTATTAAAATCTTCTAAGTCCATGGTATAAGATTTATCATAAAGATCAAACAGGACAGTTTGAGAATTGCGTGATGATGTAAATTCAAACCTTCTCACAAACGAATCAGTGAGGTAGTAGTACTGACGGCACTTATCTGCCTCGAAGATCTCAAGACCAACGTTACACACATATGCGTCAAAATCCTCCTTGATTCCTCCTTGAACCATGAAGTCCTCTGACGGCCATTCACAAGGCCACACTTGAGCCTCCCTTGGTAGTTCATTGTCCGGCTCACGTATTGCGGGCCTGGGTCCTTGTTTCCTTGAGGAACCACCTTGGTACATTTTCCTAAACATATTTCTTCCTCTGAAAAATTTCTGAAATTTTTAGTAACTCAAAAATAAAAGTGAACCAAACTCAACAAGATTGATAGTAACTACTCCTACAAGTTCCTAGAGGCAATATCATGCATTAGAACTACTTTTGACCATATAAATTTGACATGCAAGCTCAAGAAAAGGGTCACCTAAGCAGCAAAAATTTGCAATAAATAAATCACTAGAACAAAAACTAATTGGACCATTGGAGGAGTCACATACCAAAGAACAATCCCCCAAAGCAGTTTTGTGAACGGAGCTTTGAGCAAGGAGATCGAAAATGGCAGCAAGATCTGCAATAACTCGGGTTTGAGCTGGCTAGTGATTTTTTTGGGAGGAAGAAGGAGTGTGTGGTGGCTGGAATAAGTGGAGGGGGCCACCAGGGGCCCAAGAGGCAGGGGCGCGCCCAGGGGGTGGGCGCGCCCTGGACCCTCGTGGCCAGGTGCTGGCTCCCCCTGATGTGTTCTCAGTGCGAGATATTCTCAAATATTCTAGAAAAAATCATATCTAATTTTCAGGGCATTTGGAGAACTTTTATTTTTGGGGTATTTTTTATTGCATGGATAATCCAGAAAACAGACAAAAAATACTATTATTGCTTTATTTAACATAAATAACAGAAAGTAAAAAAGGGTACAAAAGGTTGTGTTTTCTAACTTCATCCATCTCATGCTCCTCAAAAGAAATCCACTAATAAGGTTGATTAGGTCTTGTTAACAAACTCATTTCGAATAACATGAAACCGGAGAAATTTCAAATAACACTAGGTTACCTCTACGGGGATATGCACATCCCCAACAATAAGAATATCATATTTCTTCTTGACAGTAGGAAGAGGAAATTCAAAACCTCCAATAGTGATTGTTGAAATTTTTCCAATAGAATTGATATTGTGGACCTGAGGTTGTTTCCTTGGAAAGTGTACCGTATGCTCATTACCATTAACATGAAAAGTGACATTGCCTTTGTTGCAATCAATAATAGCCTCTGCAGTATTCAAAAAGGGTCTACCAAGGATAATCGACATACTATCGTCCTCGGGAATATCAAGAATAACAATGTCCGTTAAAATAGTAACGTTTGCAAGCACAACATGCACATCCTCACAAATACCGATAGGTATGCAGTTGATTTATCAGCCATTTGCAAAGATATTTCAGTAGGTGTCAACTTATTCAAATCAAGTCTATGATATAAAGAGAGAGGCATAACACTAACACCGGCTCCAAGATCACATAAAGCAGTTTTAACATAGTTTCTTTTAATGGAGCATGGTATAGTCGGTACTCCTGGATCTCCAAGTTTCTTTGGTATTCCACCCTTAAAAGTATAATTAGCAAGCATGGTGGAAATTTTAGCTTCCGGTATCTTTCTTTTATTTGTAACAATATCTTTCATATACTTAGCATAAGGGTTCATTTTAAGCATATCAGTCAAACGCATACGCAAAAAGATAGGTCTAATCATTTCAGCAAAGCGCTCAAAATCCTCATCATCCTTTTTCTTGGATGGTTTAGGAGGAAATGCATGGGTTTCTGAACCCATGGTTCTCTTTCTTTACTGTGGTTCCTAGCAACAAAGTCTCTCTTATCATAACGTTGATTCTTTGATTGTGGGCTATCAAGATCAACAGCAGGTTCAATCTCTACATCATTGTCATTGCTAGGTTGAGCATCAACATGAACATCATCATTAACATTATCACTAGGTTCATGTTCATTACCAGATTGTGTTTCAACATCAGAAATAGAAATATCGTTGGGATTCTCAGGTGTGTCTACAACCGGTTCACTAGAAGCATGCAAAGTCCTATCATTTTTTGTTTTCTTCCTTTTAGAAGGACTAGGTGCATCAACATTAGTTCTTTGAGAATCTTGCTCAATTCTCTTAGGATGGCCCTCAGGATACAAAGGTTCCTGAGTCATTTTACCACCTCTAGTCATAACTCTAACAGCATTATCATTTTTCTTACTATTTAGTTCATTGAGCAAATCATTCTGAGCCTTAAGTACTTGTTCTACTTGAGTGGTAACCATAGAAGCATGTTTACTAATAAGTTTAAGTTCACCTTTGACTCTAGACATATAATCACTCAAGTGTTCAAGCATATGAGCATTATGTTTCAATTGTCTACCAACATAAGCATTGAAGTTTTCTTGTTTAACCATAAAGGCATCAAACTCATCCAAGCATTGGCTAGCAAACTTAGTAAATGGGATTTCACATTTATCAAATCTATAGAGAGAATTTACCTTTACTACCTGTGTCGGGTTATCAAGACCATGTATTTCTTCAATAGGTGGTAAATTCTTAACATCTTCAGCTTTAATACCTTTTCTTTCATAGATTTCTTTGCCTCTTGCATATCTTCAGGACTTAGAAATAGAATACCCCTTTTCTTCGAAGTTGGCTTACGAGTTGGTTCAGGAAGTGTCCAATTATTTTCATTAGTCAACATATTATTCAATAGCAATTCAGCTTGATCAACAGTTCTTTCCCTGAAAACACAACCAGCACAACTATCCAGTTGGTCTCTGGAAGTATCGGTTAGTCCATTATAAAAGATATCAAGTATTTCATTTTTCTTGAGAGGATGACCAGGCAAAGAATTAAGTAATCGTAGAAGCCTCCCCCAAGCTTGTGGGAGACTCTTTTCTTCAATTTGCACAAAATTATATATTTCCCTTAAGGCAGCTTGTTTCTTTTGAGATATTTAGCACTGAAGTAATAAATCGTATCCTGTGGATTACGCACACAACCAGGGTCAAGAGAATTAAACCATGTTTTAGCATCACCCTTTAATGAGAGCGGAAACAACTTAAGGATAAAGTAATAGTGAGTTTTCTCATCATGAGTAAACAGGGTGGCTATATCATTTAATTTAGTAAGATGTGCCACAACAGTTTCAGATTCATAGCCGTAGAAAGGATCAGATTCAACCAAAGTAATTATCTCAGGATCGACAGAGAAATCATAATCCTTATCAGTAATAAAGATAGGTGAAGTAGCAAAAGCAGGGTCATATTTTATTCTAGCATTCAAAGACTTTTCTTTAAGCTTAGCTAATAATTTCTTAAGATCAGATCTATCATTGCAAGCTAAGAAGTCTCTAGCAGTTTCTTCATCCATAACATAACCCTCAAGCACAACAGGCAATTCATATTTAGGGGGAGAATCTTCATCATCACTTTCATCAATATTATTAGTTTCAATAATTTCATTCTCTCCAGCCCTAGCAAGTTGTTCATCGAGAAATTCACCTAGTGGCACAGTAGTATCAAGCATAGAAGTAGTTTCATCATAAATATCATGCAAAGCAGAAGTGGCATCATCAATAACATGCGGCCTATCAGAATCAATAGCATGTGTAGGTGTAGCAAGTTTACTCAAAACAGAAGGTGAATCAAGTGCAGAGCTAGATGGCAATTCCTTACCTTCCCTCGTAGTTGAGGAAAAAATCTTGGTTCTTTGATCTTTCAAGTTCTTCATAGTGACCAGCAGATATAAATCCCAAGTGATTCAAAGAATAGAGCTATGCTCCCCGGCAACGGCGCCAGAAAATAGTCTTGATAACCCACAAGTATAGGGGATCGCAACAGTTTTCGAGGGTAGAGTATTCAACCCAAATTTATTGATTCGACACAAGGGGAGCCAAATAATATTCTCAAGTATTAGCAGCTAAGTTGTGAATTCAACCACACCTGGAAACTTAATATCCGCAGCAAAGTATTTAGTAGCAAAGTAATATGATAATGGTGGTAACGGTAGCAAAAGTAATATTTTTGGTTTTATAGTGATTGTAACAGTAGCAATGGAAAAGTGAATAAGCGAAGAACAATATATGAAGAGCTCGTAGGCAATGGATCAGTGATGGATAATTATGTCGGATGTAATCAATCATGCAATAGTTATAACATAGGGTGACACAGAACTAGCTCCAGTTCATCAATGTAATATAGGCATGTATTCCGAATATAGTCATACGTGCTTATGGAAAAGAACTTGCATGACATCTTTTGTCCTACCCTCCCGTGGCAGCGGGGTCCTATTGGAAACTAAGGGATATTAAGGCCTCCTTTTAATAGAGTATCAGACCAAAGCATTAACACATACTAAATACATGAACTCCTCAAACTACGGTCATCACCGATAATGGTCCCGATTATTGTCACTTCGGGGTTAACAGATCATAACACATAATAGGTGACTATAGACTTGCAAGATCGAATCAAGAACTCACATATATTCATGAAAACATAATAGGTTTAGATCTGAAATCATGGCACTCGGGCCCTAGTGACAAGCATTAAGCATAGCAAAGTCATAGCAACATCAATCTCAGAACATAGTGGATACTAGGGATCAAACACTAACAAAACTAACTCGATTACATGATAAATCTCATCCAACCCATCACCGTCCAGCAAGCCTATGATGGGATTACTCATGCACGGAGGTGAGCATCATGAAATTGGTGATGGAGGAAGGTTGATGATGACGATGGCGACGGATTCCTCTCTCCGGAGCCCCGAACGGACTCCAGATCAGCCCTCCCGAGAGAGTTTAGGGCTTGGCGGCGGCTCCGTATCGTAAAACGCGATGAATCCTTCTCTTCGATTTTTTCCTCCCCGAAAGTGAAAATATGGAGTTGGAGTTGAGGTCGATGGAGCGTCAGGGGGCCCACGAGGCAGGGGGGCGCGCCCAGGGGGTAGGCGCGCCCCCCACCCTCGTGGACAGGGTGTTGGGCCCCTGACGTGGATTCTTCTTCCAGTATTTTTTATATAATCTCCATTTATTTTCAGGTCATTCCGAGAACTTTTATTTCTGCACAAAAATAACACCATGACAATTCTGCTGAAAACAGCGTCAGTCCAGGTTAGTTCCATTCAAATCATGCAAGTTAGAGTCCAAAACAAGGACAAAAGTGTTTGAAAAAGTAGATACGGCGGAGACGTATCACGGTACTACCGCAAGGCAAAGCACATCCTGGGCTGGGAAGGCACGAACTAATAAAATTACATCTGTGACTACTTCCGCTGAGTTTTGGTCAGTGCAAAAATCCAACACGGTACTACAGCTCACAGGGAGTGGTACTACCGCGTAGGGTGCAGAAGTAAAAAATTACTTTCGTCCCTACATCCGCTCATGCCACACACTTGCGGTACTACCGCTACCTCAGGGCGGTACTACCGTGGCCAGCTGCGGTACTACTGCTTCCTTAAGCAGTACTACCGCATGCCGCAAATCATTAGCACTACGATGCCTTCATCTTCGCAGCTACAAGGGGAACAACCGGTGCTCCAAAGAAGCAAGGAAAGGTGGTGCAAAGAAATAGATGTGTACGTGATGATTTCATCCTAACCTTTCCAAAGCGGACCCTCTCTTAATAGTACGGCTTTTCTATGACTCAAATCCACCGAAAAGAGACATAGAGAAACGCCGTCTTCGATAGGCTCCGAGGGGCACCAAATCGTGTTGTGCCTAGACATGAGATATCTGAAATGCTCAATGCATACGATTAGTCCGCAAATGCATTGTTATCAATCACCAAAACCACTTAGGGATAAATATATCCTTATAGCACCCAATGCTGCTCGGGCAAGGATGGTGCCGGAGGAGAAGGGTTGACACCCGCTCTGCTTCGGATGTGGAGCGGGGCGGGCGGGCGCGACAAGCATTCCGTCGGCGGGACCCGAAGGAGTTGGCGGCGGAGCTCCTCATCATCTGGCACGTCGCTGCCGGAGCCGATGTCCTCCTCCTTCACGAGGTCATCCCAGTCCATAGGATCGGACTCGCTGCCGGAGTCCTTCACAGACTTGGCCATGGCCGAGGGGCGGGGATGAATTTGAGAGGAAGCGGTGGGACGAGCAACGGAGAAAACGAGTGGACTGAGAAAGTGAGGATTTGACTAGGGATCGTCTGACGGGGTGAGGTATTTGTGGTGCATCGGCAGGGTGGCGCGGGCCTAGTGGGTCGATTCGATGTGGCCCCCGCGTCCAATCGCGAGCATCCCATATCCGCCCTAAATATTGGCCGGGTATGGGGAGTGTCGGTCAGTCCGATTGTGTGGGCGGCTATGAGACGTCCAGTTGGATGGCTTTTCTCCGGTCTGGCACTGACGTTTTGCAGATGCTCTTAACCTCTAGCTCCGGCCAAGTGCAAGGGTGATAATGATTTGGACCACTGGTTAGGCCATCGACGGTTAGGAGAACCTGTGCAAGCCGGTGCCCCGTCTTCCAACCAGGGACATATATTCGCGCTTCTGTAGGTACCTTTCCGTAATTACACCATCTCGCCGGTCACCGTCGGCCGTCCTCGTCGTGCTCTACCCAACGACGGGCGCCGCGGTCAGCGAGCACGCGAGCACACACGTGTTCCGACTACCTCCCGAACCCTTCGCCTTCTCCACCGAACCGAGCCCCCGACGCCGACGGCCATGTGCATCGCGGCGTGGACATGGCAGGCTCACCCGGCGTACGGCCTGCTCCTCCTCTTCAACCGCGACGAGTTCCACTCCAGGTGCGCCGCCCCCCTCGTAGCCCAGATCCGCCCCCACTTCGTGTTCCAATCTCTCTATCCTTCTGACCGTGCGCGCGCGAATTATGTGAAGGCCGACGCGGCCAGCGCAGTGGTGGGCCGCCGCGGGGGAGGGCGAGGAGATCCTCGGGGGCAAGGACGAGCTAGGCGGGGGCACGTGGCTGGGGTGCACTAAGGGAGGGAAGTTGGCCTTCCTGACGAACGTCCGGGAGCCCAGCCCCCGGGTTGGGGCGAGGTCCAGAGGGGAGCTTCCCGTCAGGTTTCTCCAGGTGCGACCTTCTCAAATTTGCTCTGTTTTCTCCGTACCTTCGGTAGTTGAACTCAAAACAGATTCTTGCATGATGTATCCTACTAAGATTTTGAGTAATGTGTGATCCTGCTCTGCATATGCTCCAATGGAATAAGCCCTTCTTTTGTGCGCCCACAACTCCAAAAGCAAAGTTAGTGTACCATAATTTGTATGTGTATACAAAGATAATTCTATTATACAGCATGCCATAGTTGTGTCGAATGTTATCCTGGCATATGATGCTGATTCAACTTCATCTTTCAAATTCAAAATAGGAGGTTTGCCTCTGTTGAATGACCTCTTCAATTTGCAAGTGACCAGCCCATTTGACTTTCCTTACATATGGGAGGTCACTGCATTTTCTGCAGTCTCCCTCCATCATACCTTTCAACCTCATTGACTATTGTTTAAGGAATCCATGCTGTGTTCTTGACTATGTTTGTGTTGCTGTGATATTTTTGATATAGGGCAGGCAGGGTCCATTGGAGTATGCAACTGAAATTGCAAAGGAAGCAGATCAGTACAATGGTTTTAATCTTGTATTGGCTGATGTGCGTTCAGGAACCATGGTGTACATCTCTAATAAGCCAGGTGACGCTCCTGTGGTTCAAACAGTTTCTCCTGGGTGTCATGTGCTTTCTAATGCTGCTATTGATTCCCCTTGGCCAAAGGTACATGCAACAACTGTACTCATGACTGGAGTGTGATTTTGTATGTTTTTCTGGATAGTTCTTTGCTGCTACTACGCTCAAGTTATTGTTCTGCAAAAAAAAAAGGAAGTCAAGATGCTTGAGATTCAGGCACCTCGTGGAAGTTTCATGTGACCAAACTTGTCTGGCTTAAAACTTAAAATTGCAATAGCCCAGTTTAATGCTCCATCTGTCGTTTATGTGAATCTTCCATTCATTTCTCAATTTGTGATGACATGCTTTCTGGACCAGATTTGTTGGTCTATTGCTAAAGTTGAACAAAAAAATCCACTAAATTTTGGTTACTTTGTCCATAGATACTAACAAACTGGTCTGGTATGTTAAGAGTTCATATTTTTGCTGGTTAATTTGAATTTATGATAATCCAGAAAACTACCACTCTCTCCTATCCATATTAATTGTTGCTGGGTATTGGAAATGAACTTGTTTTTTTGTGTGCAATTGACCTTCACATATTCCAAGTCCGTTCTATTCTGTACAATCTGAAATTCTTGTGCAGTTGGGCAACTGGTCTAGATATTTATCTTTGCTTCCACTGAAGTTCATTTTGTTTTCTTAGAGAACACGTAAACAAGAGTTTGCCTTTGCCCTTTATCTTGAAGAGAAACTGAATCTAATTGAGCGAATACTGTGGTCAATTAAAATTCGCACCTGTATTTAGTGGGTTCTCTTTTATAGTTTTAGAATGCATACATGATACATGTTTCTAAACACTATAAGTGCACTGTCTTGTGATAAGCAGGTTTTATGCACCATTTCACCGATAGGATAAATATACAAACGGACAAATTCTGAGGAAACCCGGAGCTTCTGATTGCTTCAATTCTAATTTTTCCCGAGCTAGAGTTGTGTACTAGTTTCACGCATCGTCTTCTTTTCTCATCCTGCAGGTGTTGCGCTTGGGACAGAGCTTCAACGGATTTCTTGCAGCACATGATGACGCAGAAGTCTCTTTGAAGCAGATGGTTGAAGAACTGATGACAGATACGGTCAAAGCTGACAGATCTGTGGTGCCTGACACTGGCGTGGATCCTGACTGGGAATACGAGTTGAGCTCTATATTCATCGACACGAAAAAGGGACAGGTAAATCGTATCAAGATGTTGTTTCGCGCAAACAGCGCTTCACATGGATGGTGCAGATTGCTCGCACAAATGCCTGCCATGTAACAGATTGACTTTCTTGCTTTGGCAATTGTATTGTGCAAGGAGATGCTGAAATTTCTATCTGCTTTTTCAGGCAAGATACGGGACACGAAGCATGGCTGCCATTGGGGTGAAACTGGATGGTGAGGTAACTTTCTACGAGAAGTCCTTGGCCAGCAGCTTGTGGAATGAGAATGTAGTACAGTTTGAAATGGAGATGGCACAATAGCAAGACGCAAGGAACATATAGTGGGTGTGAGTGTTTGCACAGGGAAACTGAGGGTGTTAGACACGATTGTATGATACCGGTGGTTGTGACTCAGAAAGCAGAAACCGATGCATTGCAATCTCAAAGTCTTTGAAGTCCACTGTACCCCCATGTTTTGTTCTTCTTTTTCGAATTAAGGAGGAGAGCTCCCAATTTCATTTCATTCAAAATGAAACTGATGACACAGCTGTTGGTGAAGACCCCTTGAAAACGAAAGCTTTAGTAGCATTTCTCAATTTTTTTTGGACAAACTGAACAGAAACTACAGAGAGAGAACTCTATTCATATTACATCCAAGAGCATCATATCAAGCAATACATCAGCAGGTTCGTCCTCATCCTTCAGCCGAAAACTCGCAAACCAGGCCATCGCACCATTATATATATAAAGCAGCACAATTTTAATATTTTATATATAAAACACAAACGGCTGAATAGATAAAAATCGGTTGAAATCCTCATACACGCATGTCAAAAGAGAAAAAGACATCCGAGCGGTAAGCGAGAACACCACCAACTAAAAGCCGAGCATGAAAAAAGGTGGCGACCTAGACTACCGATAGGAATGAAACCATGCTGCCTTGGGAAACCACTGGACCCCATTGCACCGAACACACCAAGATATCACCGGAGAGGGTCACATGCCCTCTCGCCAGTGGATAGCGAGGGCCGGGGATGGTGACAAAAAGGACACATTTAAAAGGTTGGAGACCCACGAATCAACTACATGCCTAAGTTGAAGAAGCTTCACGCCAGGATCAAAGCAAACCCGAAGACGCCGACACACTGCAACCAGTAGGCACCTAAGGTCCCCGACGCTGCCCCCCAAGAGGCTAACGGCGCAATGCGCCGCCACTGCTGAACCCAAAACGACGGGCTAGGGTTTTCACCTTGAACCCTGACACGGAGAAGGGACCCACAGTGATGCCCCCGAGAGGGAAGCAACACCCGCATGCATCACTATTGTCGGTGCCCCCGGAGCTTTTGCTCGGAACCTCAACCGTGCCCCCCCCCCCCCCCCGAGGTAGAAAGACCACCGACATGACCCAAGGGAAGGACCACTGCCGCCAACACGAGACCTCCGGATCTTGACCAGGGAGCCGCCACTGTCGAAGTCACAACAACGCCAAGATATCCTGTCACCCTCCCCCCTCTACCCTCATGGCCAAGGAGAAATGCAACCAGCCTTGTGCGAGCTTTGGCTTGACGCATGTCGGCGGCGAGGTTATCCATGTGCTCATTCAAGATGGTGTTGGTGTCATTCATGGCTCGTTGGAGGCTGAAGTGACGAGACTTGGCGACAAAGTCATGCACGTCCTCTTGTTCGTCAAAGACCGGATGAGATGTACCTTCTTTGTCCATAATGACACTTGAGCAAGATGCAAGTAGAGATGAAAAACAATACCAAAGTTATCTCTTTCCAATGCTGGTGAATGATCAAGAGACTGAACGTTTGATAATGAAAATTGAGTGCAATTGGTAATGAACCTTGTACAACCTCACACCTACACGCAAAGGCAATGTAGCTTGGTACTAATTAGTGGCACAATATCATGCAACAAGTGGATCAAGTTGTTGAAAATGTTGGGTAAGATCCAAATGAGATACAAGTAGATCACAAATTAGAGAAACAACGGCGGAGAAACACACACAAAAAGATAACGGGGCTAGTGCAACCAAAGGAATGAGCCAATGAAGACCAATGCTCACGCAGAGGCAAGGAGCGACGCTAGCACGGTTGCTCTTGAGGTGTATATTCGCAGCTTGCTCACCAACCTACAAGAACAAGCGTAACAAGTCACTACCTGAAGTATCCTTGTGACATGTATCTTTCTTGTTGTACTCTCTCTCTCTCCCTTGAACTTCCTATTCCTTTCACCACTTTCTTTAAGCCTTGACCAAATATGCAATACAAGTATATAAGATATGCACGGGGTAACTATAGCACACGATAGGAAGCGAAGCTATCACAATGGCGCACAAGTTGACAGGCCCGGCAATTCTCGAATAGCAAGTCCTATCAGGAGCAAAGGTAATCACAAATGGTCTAATGGCTATCAAGTGCAATGACAAAGGAAAGATAAGTGTTTGGCATAATGGATACCTCATGTCACCTTTACCCTTAATGAAGTTAGATGGACCGGCCTTGCTTCCGGTGAAGGTGTCAAATGAGGGAGTTGTTGTTGTCATTTACGAAGTCATTGCTGGTGGAGTCATTGTAGAGTTACCCAAGGGAGTACCCATGTCGTCTGCTCCGACGGGGACCCAATGTAGTGATGGGATAACGAAGATGCACAATAAAAGAGCCAACCAGATGAAAAGTGTTGGGGAACGTAGTAATTTCAAAAAAAAATCCTACGCACACACAAGATCATGGTGATGCATAGCAACGAGAGGGGAGAGTGTTGTCTACGTACCCTCGTGGACCGAAAGCAGAAGCGTTAGCACAACGCGGTTGATGTAGTCGTACGTCTTCATGATCCGACCGATCAAGTACCGAACGTACGACACCTCTGAGTTCAGCACACGTTCAGCCCGATGACGTCCCTCGAACTCCGATCCAGCCGAGTGTTGAGGGAAAGTTTCGTCAGCACGACGGCGTGGTGACGATGTTGATGTTCTACTGGCGCAGGGCTTCGCCTAAGCACCGCTACAGTATTATCGAGGTGGACTATGGTGGAGGGGGGTACCGCACACGCCTAAGAGATTAAGAGATCAATTGTTGTGTCTATGGGGTGCCCCCTTGCCCCCGTATATAAAGGAGCAAGGGGGTGCGGCCGGCCAAGGAGAGGGCGCGCCAGGATGAGTCCTACTCCCACCGGGAGTAGGACTCCCCCCTTTCCTAGTGGGAATAGGATTCAGGAGAAGGAAAGAAAGAGGGGAAGAAGGAAAGAGGGGGGCGGCCCCCTTTGCCCTAAACCAATTCGGTTTGGGCCTTGGGGGGGCGCGCCCCACACTTCCCTTGCTGCCCTCTATTTCCACTAAGGCCCATGTAGGCCCATTAAGCTCCCGGGGGGTTCCGGTAACCTCCCAGTACTCCGGTAAAATCTCGATTTCACCCGGAACACTTTCGACATCCAAATATAGGCTTTCAATATATCAATCTTTATGTCTCGACCATTTCGAGACTCGTCGTCATGTCCTTGATCACATCCGGGACTCCGAACAACCTTTGGTACATCAAAACATATAAACTCATAATATAACTATCATCGTAACGTTAAGCGTGCGGACCCTACGGGTTCGAGAATTATGTAGACATGACCGAGACACATCTTCGGTCAATAACCAATAGCGGAACCTAGATGCTCATATTGGCTCCTACATATTGTACGAAGATCTTTATCGGTCAAACCGCATAACAACATACGTTGTTCCCTTTGTCATCGGTATGTTACTTGCCCGAGATTCGATCGTCGATATCTCAATACCTAGTTCAATCTCGTTACCGGCAAGTCTCTTTAATCGTTCCGTAATACATCATCCCGCAACTAACTCATTAGTTGCAATGCTTGCAAGGCTTAAGTGATGTGCATTACTGAGAGGTCCCAGAGATACCTCTTCGACAATCGGAGTGACAAATCCTAATCTCGAAATACGCCAACCCAACAAGTACCTTTGGAGACACCTGTAGAGCACCTTTATAATCACCCAGTTACGTTGTAACGTTTGGTAGCACACAAAGTGTTCCTCCGGTAAACGGGAGTTGCACAATCTCATAGTCATAGGAACATGTATAAGTCATGAAGAAAGCAATAGCAACAAACTAAACGATCAAGTGCTAAGCTAACGGAATGGGTGAAGTCAATCACATCATTCTCCTAATGATGTGATCTCGTTAATCAAATGACAACCCATGTCAATGGTTAGGAAACTTAACCATGTTTGATCAACAAGCAAGTGAAGTAGAGGCATACTAGTGACACTCTGTTTGTCTATGTATTCACACATGTATTCTGTTTCCGGTTAATACAATTCTAGCATGAATAATAAACATTTATCATGATATAAGGAAATAAATAATAACTTTATTATTGCCTCTAGGGCATATTTCCTTCAGTCTCCCACTTGCACTAGAGTCAATAATCTAGATTACACAATAATGATTCTAACACCCATGGAGCCTTGGTGCTGATCATGTTTTGCTCGTGGAAGAGGCTTAGTCAACGGGTCTGCAACATTTAGATCCATATGTATCTTGCAAATTTCTATGTCTCCCACCTGGACTAAATCCCGGATGGAATTGAAGCGTCTCTTGATGTGCTTGGTTCTCTTGTGAAATCTGGATTCCTTCGCCAAGGCAATAGCTCCAGTATTGTCACAAAAGATTTTCATTGGACCCGATGCACTAGGTATGACACCTAGATCGGATATGAACTCCTTCATCCAGACTCCTTCATTTGTTGCTTCCGAAGTAGCTATGTACTCCGCTTCACATGTAGATCCCGCCACAATGTTTTGTTTAGAACTGCACCAACTGACAGCTCCACCGTTCAATGTAAACACGTATCCGGTTTGCGATTTAGAATAGTCCGAATCAGTGTCAAAGCTTGCATCAACGTAACCATTTACGATGAGTTCTTTGTCACCTCCATAAACGAGAAACATATCCTTAGTCCTTTTCAGGTATTTCAGGATGTTCTTGACCGTTGTCCAGTGATCCACTCCTGGATTACTTTGGTACCTCCCTGCTAGACTTATAGCAAGGCACACATCAGGTCTGGTACACAACATTGCATACATGATAGAGCCTATGGCTGAAGCATAGGGAATATCTTTCATTTTCTCTCTATCTTCTGCAGTGGTCGGGCATTGAGTCTTACTCAACTTCACACCTTGTAACACAGGCAAGAACCCTTTCTTTGCTTGATCCATTTTGAACTTCTTCAAAACTTTGTCAAGGTATGTGCTTTGTGAAAGTCCAATTAAGTGTCTTGATCTATCTCTATAGATCTTGATGCCCAATATGTAAGCAGCTTCACCGAGGTCTTTCATTGAAAAACTATTATTCAAGTATCCCTTTATGCTATCCAGAAATTCTATATCATTTCCAATCAATAATATGTCATCCACATATAATATCAGAAATGCTACAGAGTTCCCACTCACTTTCTTGTAAATACAGGCTTCTCCAAAAGTCTGTATAAAACCAAATGCTTTGATCACACTATCAAAGCGTTTATTCCAACTCCGAGAGGCTTGCACCAGTCCATAAATGAATCGCTGGAGCTTGCACACTTTGTTAGCTCCCTTTGGATCGACAAAACCTTTCGGTTGCATCATATACAATACTTCTTCCAGAAAATCCATTCAGGAATGCAGTTTTGACATCCATTTGCCAAATCTCATAATCATAAAATGCGGCAATTGCTAACATGATTCGGACAGACTTAAGCATCGCTACGGGTGACAAAGTCTCATCATAGTCAATCCCTTGAACTTGTCGAAAACCTTTCGCAACAAGTCGAGCTTTGTAGATAGTAACATTACCGTCAGCGTCAGTCTTCTTCTTGAAGATCCATTTATTCTCAATTGCTTGCCGATCATCGGGCAAGTCAACCAAAGTCCATACTTTGTTCTCATACATGGATCCCATCTCAGATTTCATGGCCTCAAGCCATTTTGCGGAATCTGGGCTCACCATCGCTTCTTCATAGTTTGTAGGTTCATCATGATCTAGTAGCATGACTTCCAGAACAGGATTACCGAACCACTCTGGTGTGGATCTTACTCTAGTTGATCTACGAGGTTCAGTAACAACTTGGTCTGAAGTTTCATGATCATCATCATTATCTTCCTCACTAATTGGTGTAGGTGTCGTAGAAACCATTTTCTGCGATGAACTACTTTCCAATAAGGGAGCAGGTATGGTTACCTCATCAAGTTCTACTTTCCTCCCACTCACTTCTTTCGAGAGAAACTCCTTCTCCAGAAATGTTCCGAATTTAGCAACAAAAGTCTTGCCTTCGGATCTGTGATAGAAGGTGTACCCAATAGTCTCCTTTGGGTACCCTATGAAGACACATTTCTCCAATTTGGGTTTGAGCTTATCAGGTTGAAGCTTTTTCACATAAGCATCGCAACCCCAAACTTTAAGAAACGACAACTTTGGTTTCTTGCCAAACCACAGTTCATAAGGCGTCGTCTCAACGGATTTTGATGGTGCCCTATTTAATGTGAATGCGGCCGTCTCTAAAGCATAACCCCTAAACGATAGCGGTAAATCGGTAAGAGACATCATAGATTGCAACATATCTAGTAAAGTACGATTACGACGTTCGGACACACCATTACACTGTGGTGTTCCGGGTGGCATGAGTTGCGAAACTATTCCACATTGTTTCAAATGAAGACCAAACTCATAACTCAAATATTCTCCTCCACGATCTGATCATAGAAACTTTATTTTCTTGTTACGATGATTTTCTACTTCACTCTGAAATTCTTTGAACTTTTCAAATGTTTCAGACTTATGTTTCATGAAGTAGATATGCCCATATCTGCTTAAATCATCTGTGAAGGTGAGAAAATAACGATATCCGCCACGAGCCTCAATATTCATCGGACCACATACATCTGTATGTATGATTTCCAACAAATCTGTTGCTCTCTCCGTAGTACCGGAGAACGGCGTTTTAGTCATCTTGCCTATGAGGCACGGTTCGCAAGTACCAAGTGATTCATAATCAAGTGGTTTCAAAAGTCCATCGGTATGGAGTTTCTTCATGCGCTTTACACCGACATGACCTAAACGGCAGTGCCACAAATAAGTTGCACTAGCATTATCAACTCTACATCTTTTGGTTTCAATATTATGAATATGTGTATCACTACTATCGAGATTCAAAAAATAGATCATTCTTCAAGGGTGCATGACCATAAAAGATATTAATCATATAAATAGAACAACCATTATTCTCCGATTTAAATGAATAACCGTCTCGCATCAAACAAGATCCAGATATAATGTTCATGCTCAACGCCGGCACCAAATAACAATTATTTAGGTCTAAGACCGCGATCACATCGACTTTGGAACCATTTCCTACGCGCATCGTCACCTCGTCCTTAGCCAATCTTCGCTTAATCCGTAGTCCCTGTTTCGAGCTGCAAATGTTAGCAACATAACCAGTATCAAATACCCAGGTGCTACTGCGAGCATTAGTAAGGTACACATCAATAACATGTATATCACATATACCTTTGTTCACTTTGCCATCCTTCTTATCCGCCAAATACTTGGGGCAGTTCCGCTTCCAGTGACCAGTCTGCTTGCAATAGAAGCACTCAGTCTCATGCTTAGGTCCAGACTTGGGTTTCTTCTCCTGAGCAGCAACTTGTTTGCTGTTCTTCTTGAAGTTCTCATTCTTCTTCCCTTTGCCCTTTTTCTTGAAACTGGTGGTCTTATTGACCATCAACACTTGATGCTCCTTCTTGATTTCTACCTCCGCGGCCTTTAGCATCGTGAAGAGCTCGGGAATAGTCTTATTCATCCCTTGCATGTTATAGTTCATCACAAAGCTTTTGTAGCTTGGTGGCAGTGATTGAAGAACTCTGTCAATGACACTATCAACAGGAAGATTAACTCCCAGTTGAGTCAAGTGATATGATACCCAGACATTTTGAGTATATGTTCACTGACAGAACTATTCTCCTCCATCTTGCAACTATAGAACTTATTGGAGACTTCATATCTCTCAATCCGGGCATTTGCTTGAAATATTAACTTCAACTTCTGGAACATCTCATATGCTCCATGACGTTCAAAATGTCGTTGAAGACCCGGTTCTAAGCCGTAAAGCATGGCACACTGAACTATCGAGTAGTCATCAGCTTTGCTCTGCCAGACGTTCATAACATCTAGTGTTGCTCCTGCAGCAGGCTTGGCACTTAGCGGTGCTTCCAGGACATAATTCTTCTGTGCAGCAATGAGGATAATCCTCAAGTTACGGACCCAGTCCGTGTAATTGCTACCATCATCTTTCAACTTTGCTTTCTCAAGGAATGCATTAAAATTCAACGGAACAACAACACGGGCCATCTATCTACAATCAACATAGACAAGCAAGATACTATCAGGTACTAAGTTCATGATAAATTTAAGTTCAATTAATCATATTACCTAAGAACTCCCACTTAGATAGACATCCCTCTAATCCTCTAAGTGATCACATGATCCAAATCAACTAAACCATGTCCGATCATCACGTGAGATGGAGTAGTTTCAATGGTGAACATCACTATGTTGATCATATCTACTATATGATGCATGCTCGACCTTTCGGTCTCCGTGTTCCGAGGCCATATCTGTTATATGCTAGGCTCGTCAAGTGTAACCTGAGTATTCCGCGTGTGCAACTGTTTTGCACCCGTTGTATTTGAACGTAGAGCCTATCACACCCGATCATCACGTGGTGTCTCAGCACGAAGAACTATCGCAACGGGTGCATACTCAGGGAGAACACTTGTACCTTGATAATTTAGTGAGAGATCATCTTATAATGCTATCGTCAATCAAAGCAAGATAAGATGCATAAAAGATAAGCATCACATGCAATCAATATAAGTGATATGATATGGCCATCATCATCTTGTGCTTGTGATCTCCATCTCCGAAGCACCATCATGATCACCATCATCACCGGTGCGACACCTTGATCTCCATCGTAGCATCGTTGTCATCTCGCCAACTTATGCTTCTACGACTATCGCTACTGCTTAGTGATAAAGTAAAGCATTACAGGGCGATTGCATTGCATACAATAAAGCGACAACCATATGGCTCCTGCCAGTTGCTGATAACTCAGTTACAAAACATGATCATCTCATACAATAAAATTTAGCATCATGTCTTGACCATATCACATCACAACATGCCCTGCAAAAACAAGTTAGACGTCCTCTACTTTGTTGTTGCAAGTTTTACGTGGCTGCTACGGGCTTAGCAAGAACCATTTTTACCTACGCATCAAAACCACAATGATAGTTTGTCAAGTTGGTGCCATTTTAACCTTCGCAAGGACCGGGCGTAGCCACACTTGGTTCAACTAAAGTTGGAGAAACTGACACCCACCAGCCACCTGTGTGCAAAGCACGTCAGTAGAACCAGTCTCGCGTAAGCATACGCGTAATGTCGGTCCAGGCCGCTTCATCCAACAATACCGCCGAACCAAAGTATGACATGCTGGTAAGCAGTATGACTTATATCGCCCACAACTCACTTGTGTTCTACTCATGCATATGACATCTACGCATAAAACCTGGCTCGGATGTCACTGTTGGGGAACATACTAATTTCAAAAAAATCCTACGCACACACAAGATCATGGTGATGCATAGCAACGAGAGGGGAGAGTGTTGTCTACGTACCCTCGTAGACCGAAAGCGGAAGCGTTAGCACAACGCGGTTGATGTAGTTGCACGTCTTCACAATCCGACCAATCAAGTACCGAACGTACGGCACCTCCGAGTTCAGCACACATTCAGCCCGATGACGTCCCTCGAACTCTGATCCAGTCGAGTGTTGAGGGAAAGTTTCATCAGCACGACAGCATGGTGATGATGCTGATGTTCTATCGATGCAGGGCTTCGCCTAAGCACCGCTACAGTATTATCGAGGTGGACTATGGTGGAGGGGGGCACCGCACACGGCTAAGAGATCAATTGTTGTGTCTATGGGGTGCCCCCTTGCCCCTATATATAAAGGAGCAAGCGGGGTACGGCCGGCCAGGGAGAGGGTGCGCCAGGAGGAGTCCTACTCCCACCGGGAGTAGGACTCCCCCCCCCCTTTCCTAGTCGGAATAGGATTCTGGAGAAGGAAAGAAAGAGGGGAAGAAGGAAAGAGGGGGCCGGCCCCCTTTGCCCTAAACCAATTCAGTTTGGGCCTTGGGGGGCGCACCCCACACTTCCCTTGCTGCCCTCTATTTCCACTAAGGCCCATGTAGGCCCATTAAGCCCCCGGGGGGTTCCGGTAACCTTCCGGTACTCCGGTAAAATCCCGATTTCACCCGGAACACTTCCGACCTCCAAATATAGGCTTCCAATATATCAATCTTTATGTCTCGACCATTTCGAGACTCCTCGTCATGTCCTTGATCACACTCGGGACTCCGAACAACCTTCGGTACATCAAAACATATAAACACATAATATAACTGTCATCGTAACGTTAAGCGTGCGGACCCTACGGGTTTGAGAACTATGTAGACATGACCGAGACACATCTCCGGTCAATAACCAATAGCGGAACCTGGATGCTCATATTGGCTCCTACATATTCTACGAAGATCTTTATCGGTCAAACCGCATAACAACATATGTTGTTCCCTTTGTCATCGGTATGTTACTTGCCCGAGATTCGATCGTCGGTATCTCAATACCTAGTTCAATCTCGTTACAGGCAAGTCTCTTTACTCGTTCCGTAATACATCATCCCGCAACTAACTCATTAGTTGCAATGCTTGCAAGGCTTAAGTGATGTGCATTACCGAGAGGGCCCAGAGATACCTCTCCGACAATCGGGGTGACAAATCCTAATCTTGAAATACGCCAACCCAACAAGTACCTTTGGAGACACCTGTAGAGCACCTTTATAATCACCCAGTTATGTTGCGACGTTTGGTAGCACACAAAGTGTTCCTCCGATAAACGTGAGTTGCATAATCTCATAGTCATAGGAACATGTATAAGTCATGAAGAAAGCAATAGCAACAAACTAAACGATCAAGTGCTAAGCTAACGGAATGGGTCAAGTCAATCACACCATTCTCCTAATGATGTGATCCCGTTAATCAAATGACAACCCATGTCAATGGTTAGGAAACTTAACCATCTTTGATCAACGAGGTAGTCAAGTAGGGGCATACTAGTGACACTCTATTTGTCTATGTATTCACACATGTATTCTGTTTCCGGTTAATACAATTCTAGCATGAATAATAAACATTTATCATGATATAAGGAAATAAATAATAACTTTATTATTGCCTCTAGGGCATATTTCCTTCAAAAAGGGCTTGGCGAAACAGTTTGACAAATTTCGTGCCGAGCAGTTCTAGCAGGCCAAACGCCTACTCCGGAAAAATCTGACACTAAAAAAATTACGGGAAGAAAAAAAAAGGGGGAAATTTGACAAAATTGGGATAATGCAATGAAAAGTGAGGCCAGATCTACCAGTAACACATCGAATCCATGGAGCAAAACCAACAAAATATCATGAAATTCAACAAATTATAAGAGATTGGGTGAGGCTATTTTTGATGAGGATTTCTAAATGAGGTAAGAAAAATAATCAAAACAAGGCTAGAAAATGGGGGCTTTAATTCGTTCCAATCTGGCTCATTATACCAAATGATATGGGGCAAACCACAAGTGTGGCCCAATCTTCATGAATTGAAGGTGGATTGAGAAGAAAACAAGGAACAAGTACAAATCAAGGGGGGGATAAGAGGAAAACACTCAATAGGATAAAATTCACACCAATTACTCTCAAATCCAAGGTTGGTGCAAGAGTTCCATCTTAGATTCAAGAACAACAAGGAGAATGAAGGAAACAATGGTAGCCCCCCCCCATATCTAGGAGATATGGAGGTATTGAGAGATATTCTTCCCCGAATCTCAAAGAGAGACGGAGGCCTTGAAATCCAAGAGGATTCTTCTCTAATTATGAGATCTTGATCCTCTAGGTGGAGATAGATTGATAAAACCTCTCTCAAGTTCTTAGTTTATGCTTTGCTAACCCTAAAAAGTGCTAGAGGTACAATTTATATAGTCTAGGTATGAAAGGGTCGGTGAGGGAAAGAGATACACGACCTTTATAGCCAAATCTCCAAGCAGGAAGTTGGCCGGACAATCCAGCCGAATCTGGTCGAATAGTCTAGCAGCTAATGTTGGCTTGGCTTCGGGCTGGTGCAGGAGTGGGTCTGTGGACGTCATTTAAGGGTCGTACAATCCAACAAAGTTGCCAGACAAAGTGTCAAACGTCTAGGGCTTTCTCTGTCTTGGGGTTTTTGCTCTCGAGTGTCCAAAAAATGACCCCAGATGAACCGTCGGGCATTGGCCGGATTGCTTGGGTAGCCAAGCAATTTGCTGGACAGTCCGACAAACTATCAATAGCCGCCTTTCCTCCTCTACTTCCCTTCCAAGCCTTTGCCATCCATCCTTGCTTATCCATGCTTAATGCCTTCATACATTGAGCATGCACAAGGTCTTGGAATGAGGTAGTAACCACGTCTCGCATGTGTACATAGAGAATGAAAAGAAAAAAATGATGCCACCTCAATTTTGATGGCATGTGCGCGAGCTATTGTCATCGGTCCACTTGGGGCTTCTGGTGTTGATGAAGAGTTCATGGTGATGTCCGATGACCCACAAGTATAGGGGATCAATCATGCTCCTTTCGATAAGTAGGAGTGCCGAACCCAATGAGGAGCAGAAGGACATGACAAGCAGTTTTCAGAAGGTATTTTCTGCAAGCACTGAAACTATCGGTAACAGATAGTTTGGTAGCAAGATAATTTGTAGCGAGTAATTAATATTTAATAATAACGGTAACAAAAATGCAGTAAGGTAGCCCAATCCTTTTTGTAGCAAAGGACTAGTTGAAACCAACTAGCATCATCTACAAGGTGTAATCAACACTACTAGCAACCCACACGTACCAATCTGAGGTTTCGATACAAAGATTGAATACAAGAGATGAACCAGGGTTTGACATGAGATGGTGTTGGTGAAAATGTTGATGAAGATTGATCCTCCCATGATGAGAGGGTTTTTGATGATGGCGATGGCTTCGATTTACCCCTCCCAGAGGGAAGTATCCCCGGCGAAATCGCTCCACCGGAGAGCAAAAGTGCTCCTGTCCAAGTTCCACCTCGAGATGGCAGTGTTTCGTCTCAAAAGTCCTCTCACTATTTTTCTAGGGAAAATGAGCTTATATACCAGAAGATGGGCACCTGAGACTGGCCAGGGGGCCCACAAGCCACCAAGGCACGCCCTGGTGCCTCGTGGGTACCTGGGTGGCCCCCTCTGGTACTTCTTTTCTCCAATTTTTTATTTATTCCAAAATAAATCTCCATGAAATTTTAGCTCATTTGGAGATGTGCATAATAGGTATCTCTGACATAGCTTTTTCAGGTCCAGAATTCCAGCTACTGGCAATCTCCCTCTTCATGTAAATCTTGCATATTAAGAGAGAAAAGGCATTAGAATTGCTCCACAAAGTGTTATATTGATTAAAATAACTATAAAATAACAGTAGGAAAACATGATGCAAAATGGACGTATCAATGTCTATGGGAACCTCCACATCAGTGTCTTGGCCTCTTCCCCTTTAATATATGAATTATGTGTATTCCAAAAAAAGTCTGCTCTCATCCACTGAGGGGGCTAACACAACAAATAATGAAATAGCCATGCACACACAAATCAACAATGAACTAGTGGCCGCCTACCACTCTGAGAAGAAGCCAAATTGATATGGGACGATAAGACCCAGTATACTCTCATAGACATGAGGAAGCCTACATGTCGATGATTGATATTTTTACACTCATTCATCCTTTGTTTAAACCAAGATATTTGCTCTGATATTGCTACCAGTGACTAATGAATGCAAAGAATTCCACAAATCCTCTCTTTGATGTGTTTCCACATGAAATGGGCTAAAAGGGGAAGAAATCACGTGTGAACATGGAAAAGGAGTGGAAAGGAGATAGAAGAAATCAGGAGGAGGTGCATCAGAGAAGGCAACACAAAAGACGGTGTTCCATATGACCATGAGCGCTCGTATGAACAGTCATATGGCTTGGATTCCGAGGCTCCTCGTCCACCTGAACAAATTTTATAAAGGGGACCACGTCGAAATGTCAACAGAACATCTGCGAGCGAAGCCAGAACAGAGCCATCTTCATCCCCTCTCATCAACCCTAGCCGCCACCATTTCCATCTCCATAGCCACCATCACCACCGGAGTGCTTCCTCTCTAGATCATAATTGTAATTTTGCATCACACAAGGCATCCATTATAAGACATATTATCAATCAAATGATCTTCAAGATGTGTTCTTCACGCGATTTGATCTCCACATGTGAGTAGTTTAGTAAGGTATGGGTTGAGGCATAGGCCTTGCAACCCTCTGTATTTGCTATGGGGATCAATGGAAGTGCATTGAATTAATGTCCCCTGTGTGTGAAATAAAATTGTTCTTTAGATGTCTCATGTCTCATCCATGTTCTTTATAACTGTAGGTATTCAGGATCATGGAGAACGAGCCACAGAGAGGCTAAGGGAAGGGACAATGTAAAGTGTTATTCTAAACACCAGTGAAAGAAAGGTTTAGTACGGTAACAGGGATCTAATCCTTGGGGATTCATGAGGTGTAGTCATTAAACACCCAAAGCTCTTGTCTGATTATTATAATCTTAATTATCTAGGCAACCCCGCGTGGCGGATAGGGCCTTCAGTTGGACAACTGATTCTTGATGCAGGACTCGCGTTGGTCAAGATGTTATTTGGACACATCCCCCACTTCGATTCATAACAAGCACATCTTGATGAGTGACTTCCAACACACAAATTAAGATTATATTTGGTCCCAACACAAATACATGATTGTAAAGACCTCATACCCGTACCTATTTTTTATAAGTGTTTCATCACAATTAGCTTGATTTATCCGATCAAAAGCTGGAATTATTTCTTTGACAAAAGCTTGTTAGAGACCATCACTTCAAGGGAACCTTCCTCCCGCGGGTTCGATAACCCAAGGTTAGCTCTTTTCTTCTTCCTCCTCCAAACCTCTCCAAACCCTACCAAAACTTTGCCCAATCTCTCTACTCGTTCGATTTTAGTTCAAATCCTTCTGTGTGATCGATCTACGGTACGTTTCTCATCCGATCCCCAATTTATTTTCCGCAAATCCATGTTCTACATGCCTAGCATTGCCATATCTAGGAAATTCTTATTATTTATCCAAATTTGAGTTTGGCTTGGATTGATGTTTTTAGAGGAGTATGATGTTGTTACTACTGTATGATCAATATTGTTTAATTGTATTGGACTGGAAAAAATGTTTTCTAGATGTCTACAAGATCCACTCGCGTACATGGTGCTTCAAGTTTGTCCACTGCACAACGACAGCAAGTTTTCACTCAGAAGATCGTCTTCACCAACCGTGAAGCAAGGAAGAAATTTCAGAAGCTTAGAACAAGGAAGATTAAAGCAACCAAGTGGGCATGCGAGTCAACACTCGCTAAGATAGGTATTACTAATGGTTTTAATATGCTTTGTGGTAATGTCGGATTGCATGATTTTGTTTATCAGGGATGTGAGACATATGAATGTTGGGGAACGTAGTAACTTCAAAAATTTCCTATGCACACGCAAGATCATGGTGATGCATAGCAACGAGAGGGGAGAGTGTTGTCTACGTACCCTCATAGACCGATAGCGGAAGCGTTATGACAACGCGGTTGATGTAGTCGTACATCTTCACGGCCCGACCGATCAAGCACCAAAACTACGGCACCTCCGAGTTTTAGCACACGTTCAGCTCGATGACGATCCCCGGACTCCGATCCAGCAAAGTGTCAGGGAAGAGTTCTGTCAGCACGATGGCGTGGTGACGATCTTGATGTTCTACCATCGCAGGGCTTCGCCTAAGCACCGCTACAATATTATCGAGGAGTATGGTGGAAGGGGGCACCGCACACGGCTAAGAAAACGATCACGAGGATCAACTTGTGTGTCTAGAGGTGCCCCCCTACCCCCGTATATAAAGGAGCAAGGGGGAGGAGGCCGGCCCTAGGAGGGGCGCGCCAGGGAGTAGGATTCCTACTCCTAGTTGGAGTAGGTTTCCTCCTTTCCTAGTCAAACTAGGAGAAGGGGGAAAGGAGGGAAGAGGGGAAGGAAGGGAGAGAGGGGCCGCGCCCCAAACCCCTTGTCCAATTCGGACTGGGCTTGGGAGGGGCGCGAGCCACCTCCTGGTCCTTCTCACTAAGGCCCATTAAGGCCCATTGTTTCTTCCTCGTATTCCCGTAACTCCCGGGTACCTCCGAAAATACCCGAATCAGTCGGAACCTTTCCGATGTCCGAATATAGTCATCCAATATATCGATCTTTACGTCTCAACCATTTTGAGACTCCTCGTCATGTCCCCGATCTCATCCGGGACTCCGAACTCCTTCGGTACATCAAAACTCATAAACTCATAATATAACTGTCATCGAAACCTTAAGCGTGCGGACCCTACGGGTTCGAGAACAATGTAGACATGACCGAGACATGTCTCCGGTCAATAACCAATAGCGGAACCTGGATGCTCATATTGGCTCCCACATATTCTACGAAGATCTTTATCGGTCAGACCGCATAACAACATACATTGTTCCCTTTGTCATCGGTATGTTACTTGCCCGAGATTCGATCGTCGGTATCTCAATACCTAGTTCAATCTCGTTACCGGCAAGTCTCTTTACTCGTTTCGTAATACATCATCTCGCAACTAACTCATTAGTTGCATTGCTTGCAAGGCTTAGGTGATGTGCATTACCGAGAGGGCCCAGAGATACCTCTCCGACAATCGGAGTGACAAATCCTAATATTGAAATACGCCAACCCAACATGTACCTTTGGAGACACCTGTAGAGCACCTTTATAATCACCCAGTTACGTTGTGACATTTGGTAGCACACAAAGTGTTCCTCTGGCAAACGGGAGTTGCATAATCTCATAGTCATAGGAACATGTATAAGTCATGAAGAAAGCAATAGCAACATACTAAACGATCGGGTGCTAAGCTAATGGAATGGGTCATGTCAATCACATCATTCTCCTAATGATGTGATCCCGTTAATCAAATGACAACACATGTCTATGGTTAGGAAACATAACCATCTTTGATCAACGAGCTAGTCAAGTAGAGGCATACTAATGACACTATGTTTGTCTATGTATTCACACATGTATTATGTTTCCGGTTAATACAATTCTAGCATGAATAATAAACATTTATCATGATATAAGGAAATAAATAATAACTTTATTATTGCCTCTAGGGCATATTTCCTTCAGTCTCCCACTTGCACTAGAGTCAATAATCTAGATCACATCGCCATGTGATTAACATCAATAGTCCACATCATTATGTGATTAACACCCATAGTTCACATTGCCATGTGACCAACACCCAAAGGGTTTACTAGATTCAGTAATCTAGTTCACATCGCTATGCGATTAACACCCAAAGAGTACTAAGGTGTTATCATGTTTTGCTTGTGAGAGAAGTTTAGTCAACGGGTCTGCCACATTCAGATCCGTATGTATTTTGCAAATTTCTATGTCAACAATGCTCTGTATGGAGCTACTCTAGCTAATTGCTCCCACTTTCAATATGTATCCAGATTGAGACTTAGAGTCATCTGGATCAGTGTCAAAATTTGCATCGACGTAACCCTTTACGACGAACCTTTTGTCACCTCCATAATCGAGAAACATATCATTATTCCACTAAGGATAATTTTGACCGATGTCCAGTGATCTACTCCTAGATCACTATTGTACTCCCTTGCCAAAAAACAGTGTAGGGTATACAATAGATCTGGTACATAGCATGGCATACTTTATAGAACCTATGGCTGAGGCATAGGGAATGACTTCCATTCTCTTTCTATCTTCTGCCGTGGTTGGGCTTTGAGTCTTACTCAACTTCACACCTTGTAACACAGGCAAGAACTCTTTCTTTGACTGTTCCATTTTGAACTACTTCAAAATCTTGTCAAGGTATGTACTCATTGAAAAACTTATCAAGCATCTTGATCTATCTCTATAGATCTTGATGCTCAATATGTAAGCAGCTTCGCCGAGGTCTTTCTTTGAAAAACTTCTTTCAAACACTCCTGTATGCTTTGCAGAATAATTCTACATTATTTCCGATCAATAATATGTCATTCACATATACTTGTCAGAAATGCTGTAGTGCTCCCACTCACTTTCTTGTAAATACAGGCTTCACCACAAGTCTGTATAAAACTATATACTTTGATCATTTCATCAAAGCGCATATTCCAACTCCGAGATGCTTGCACCAGTCCACAGATGGATCGCTGGAGCTTGCATATTTTGTTAACACTTTTAGGATTGACAAAACCTTCTGGTTGCATCATATACAACTCTTCTTTAAGAAATCCATTAAGGAATGCAGCTTTGTTTATCCATTTGCCAGATTTCATAAAATGCGACAATTGCTAACATGATTCGGACAGACTTAAGCATAGATACGAGTGAGAAACTCTCATCGTAGTCAACATATTGAACTTGTCGAAAACCTTTTTGCGACAATTCTAGCTTTGTAGATAGCAACACTACTATCAGCGTCCGTCTTCCTCTTGAAGATCCATTTATTTTCAATTGCTTGCCGTTCATCGGGCAAGTCAACCAAAGTCCATACTTTGTTTTCATACATGGATCCCATCTCATATTTCATGGCTTCAAGCCATTTTGCGGAATCTGGGCTCACCATCGCTTCTTCATAGTTCGTAGGTTCATCATGATCTAGTAGCATGATTTTCAGAACAGTATTACCGTACCACTCTGGTGCAGATCTCACTCTGGTTTACCTACGAGGTTCGGTAGTAACTTGATCTGAAGTTACATGATCATCATCATTAGCTTCCTCACTAATTGGTGTAGTAGTCACAAGAACAGATTTCTGTGATGAACTACTTTCCAATAAGGGAGCAGGTACAGTTACCTCAACAAGTTCTACTTTCCTCCCACTCACTTCTTTCGAGAGAAACTCCTTCTCTAGAAATGATCCATTCTTAGCAACGAATAACTTGCCTTCGGATCTATGATAGAATGTGTACCCAACAGTCTCCTTTGGTTATCCTATGAAGACATATTTCTCCGATTTGGGTTTGAGCTTATCAGGATGAAACTTTTTCATATAAGCATCACAACCCCAAACTTTAGGAAACGACAACTTTGGTTTCTTGCCAAACCACAGTTCAGATTGTGTCGTCTCAACGGACTTAGATGGTGACTTAGATGGTGCCCTTTTAAACGTGAATGCAGCTGTCTTTAATGCATAACCCCAAAACGATGTTGGTAAATCTGTAAGAAACATCATAGATTGCACTATATCCAATAAAGTACGGTTATGACGTTCGGACACACCATTATGCTGTGGTGTTCCAGGTGGCACGAATTTGTGAAACTATTCCACATAGTTTTAATTGAAGACCAAACTCATAACTCAAATATTTGTCTCTGCAATCAGATCGTAGAAACCATATTTTTCTTTTTACGATGATTTTCCACTTCACTCTGAATTCTTTGAACTTTTCAAATGTTTCAGACTTATGTTTCATCAAGCAGATATACCCATATCTGCTCAAATCATATGTGAAGGTCAGAAAATAACGATACCCGCCACGAGCTTCAACACTCATCGGATCGCATACATCAGTATGTATTATTTCCAACAAGTCAGTTGATCGCTCCATTGTTCCGGAGAACGGAGTCTTTAGTCATCTTTCCCATAAGGCATGGTTCGCAAGCACCAACTGATTCATAATCAAGTGATTCCAAAATCCCATCAGCATGGAGTTTCTTCATGCGCTTTACACCAATATGACCTAAACGGCAGTGCCACAAATAAGTTGCACTATCATTATTAACTTCGTGTCTTTTGGTTTCAATATTATGAATATGTGTATCATTACGATCGAGATCCAATGAACTATTTTCATTGGGTGTGTAACCATATAAGGTTTTATTCATGTAAACAGAACAACAATTTATTCTCTTACTTAAATGAATAACTGTATTACAATAAACATGATCAAATCATATTCATGCTCAACGCAAACACCAAATAACACTTATTTATGATCAACATTAATCCCGAAAGTATAGGGAGTGTGCGATGATGATCATATCAATCTTGGAACCACTTCCAACACACATCATCACTTCACCCTTAACTAGTCTCTATTTATTCTGCAACTCCTGTTTCGAGTTACTAATCTTAGCAACTGAACTAGCATCAAATACTGAGGGGCTGCTATAAACACTAGTAAACTACACATCAATAACATGTATATCAAATATACTTATGTTCACTTTGCCATCCTTCTTATCCGCCAATCACTTGGGGTAGTTCCGCTTCCAGTGACCAGTCCCTTTGCAGTAGAAGCACTTAGTCTCAGGCTTAGGACCAGACTTGGGCTTCTTCACTTGAGCAGCAACTTGCTTGCTGTTCTTCTTGAAGTTCCCCTTCTTCCCTCTGCCCTTTTCTTGAAACTAGTGGTCTTGTCTACCATCAACACTTGATGCTCTTTCTTGATTTCTACCTTCATTGATTTCATCATCATGAAAAGCTCGGGAGTCATTTTCGTCATCCCTTGCATACTATAGTTCATCACGAAGTTCTACTAACTTGGTGATGGTGACTAGAGAATTCTGTCAATCACTATTTTATCTGGAAGATTAACTCCCACTTGATTCAAGCGATTGTAGTACCCAGACAACCTGAGCACATGCTCACTAGTTGAGCGATTCTCCTCCATCTTTTAGCTATAGAACTTGTTGGAGACTTCATATCTCTCAACTCGGGTATTGCTTGAAATATTAACTTCAACTCCTGAAACATCTCATATGGTCCATGACGTTCAAAACGTCTTTGAAGTCCCGATTCTAAGCCGTTAAGCATGGTGCACTAAACTATGAAGTAGTCATCATATTGAGCTAGCCAAACGTTCATAACGTCTGCATCTGCTCCTGCAATAGGTCTGTCACCTAGCGGTGCATCAAGGACATAATTCTTCTATGCAGCAATGAGGATAAACCTCAGATCACGAATCCAATCCGCATCTTTGCTACTAGCATCTTTCAACAAAATTTTCTCTAGGAACATATATAGAACATAGGGAAGCAACAATGCGAGCTATTGATCTACAACATAGATATGCTAATACTACCAGGACTAAGTTCATGATAAATTAAAGTTCAATTAATCATATTACTTAAGAACTCCCACTTAGATAGACATCCCTCTAATCCTCTAAGTGATCACGTGATCCAAATCAACTAAACCATGTCCGATCATCACGTGAGATGGAGTAGTTTCAATGGTGAACATCACTATGTTGATCATATCTACTATATGATTCACGCTCGATCTTTCAATCTCAGTGTTCCGAGGCCATATCTGCATATGCTAGGCTCGTCAAGTTTAACCTGAGTATTCTGCGTGTGCAAAACTGGCTTGCACCCGTTGTATTTGAACGTAGAGCCTATCACACCCGATCATCACGTGGTGTCTCAGCACGAAGAACTATCGCAACGGGTGCATACTCAGGGAGAACACTTCTTGATAATTTAGTGAGAGATCATCTTATAGTGCTACCGTCAATCAAAGCAAGATAAGATGCATAAAAGATAAACATCACATGCAATCAATATAAGTGATGTGATATGGCCATCATCATCTTGTGCTTGTGATCTCCATCTCCGAAGCACCGTCATGATCACCATCGTCACCGGCACGACACCTTGATCTCCATCATAGCATCGTTGTCGTCTCGCCAATCTTATGCTTCCACGACTATCGCTACCGCTTAGTGATAAAGTAAAGCATTACAGCGCGATTGCATTGCATACAATAAAGCGACAACCATATGGCTCCTGCCAGTTGCCGATAACTCAGTTACAAAACATGATCATCTCATACAATAAAATTTAGCATCATGTCTTGACCATATCACATCACAACATGCCCTGCAAAAACAAGTTAGACGTCCTCTACTTTGTTGTTGCAAGTTTTACGTGGCTGCTACGGGCTTAAGCAAGAACTAATCTTACCTACGTATCAAAACCACAACGATAGTTTGTCAAGTTGGTGTTGTTTTAACCTTTGCAAGGACCGGGCGTAGCCACACTTGGTTCAACTAAAGTTGGAGAAACTGACACCCGCTAGCCACCTTTGTGCAAAGCACGTCGGGAGAACCGGTCTCGCGTAAGCGTATGCGTAATTTCGGTCCGGGCCGCTTCGTCCAACAATACCTCCGAACCAAAGTATGACATGCTGGTAAGCAGTATGACTTATATCGCCCACAACTCATTTGTGTTCTACTCGTGCATATAACATCAATACATAAAACCTAGGCTCGGATGCCATTGTTGGGGAACGTAGTAATTTCAAAAATTTCCTACGCACATGCAAGATCATGGTGATGCATAGCAACGAGAGGGGAGAGTGTTGTCTACGTACCCTCGTAGACCGATAGTGGAAGCGTTATGACAACCCAGTTGATGTAGTCGTACGTCTTCACGGCCTGACCGATCAAGCACCGAAACTACGGCACCTCCGAGTTTTAGCACACGTTCAGCTCGATGACGATCCCCGGACTCCGATTCAGCAAAGTGTCGGGGAAGAGTTCCGTCAGCACGACGGTGTGGTGACGATCTTGATGTTCTACCGTCGCAGGGCTTCGCCTAAGCACCGCTACAATATTATCGAGGAGTATGGTGGAAGGGGGCACCGCACACGGCTAAGAAAACGATCACGAGGATCAACTTGTGTGTCTAGAGGTGCCCCCCTGCCCCCGTATATAAAGGAGCAAGGGGGAGGAGGCCGGCCCTAGGAGGGCGCGCCAGGGAGTAGGATTCCTACTCCTAGTTGGAGTAGGTTTCCTCCTTTCCTAGTCCAACTAGGAGAAGGGGGGAAAGGGGGAAGAGGGGAAGGAAGGGAGAGAGGGACCGCGCCCCAAACCCCTTGTCCAATTCGGACTGGGCTTGGGAGGGGCGCGAGCCACCTCCTAGTCCTTCCCACTAAGGCCCATTAAGGCCCATTGCTTCTTCCTCGTATTCCCGTAACTCCCCGGTACCTCCGAAAATACCCGAATCACTCGGAACCTTTCCGATGTCCGAATATAGTCATCCAATATATCGATCTTTACGTCTCGACCATTTCGAGACTCCTCGTCATGTCCCCGATCTCATCCGGGACACCGAACTCCTTCGGTACATCAAAACTCATAAACTCATAATATAACTGTCATCGAAACCTTAAGCATACGGACCCTACGGGTTCGAGAACAATGTAGACATGATCGAAACATGTCTCCGGTCAATAACCAAAAGCGGAACCTGGATGCTCATATTGGCTCCCACATATTCTACGAAGATCTTTATCGGTCTGACCACATAAAAACATACGTTGTTCCCTTTGTCATCAGTATGTTACTTGCCCGAGATTCGATCGTCGGTATCTCAATACCTAGTTCAATCCCGTTACCGGCAAGTCTCTTTACTCGTTCCGTAATACATCATCTCGCAACTAACTCATTAGTTGCATTGCTTGCAAGGCTTAGGTGATGTGCATTACCGAGAGGGCCCAGAGATACCTCTCCGACAATCGGAGTGACAAATCCTAATATTGAAATACGCCAACCCAACATGTACCTTTGGAGACACATGTAGAGCACCTTTATAATCACCTAGTTACGTTGTGACGTTTGGTAGCACACAAAGTGTTCCTCTGGCAAACGGGAGTTGCATAATCTCATAGTCATAGGAACATGTATAAGTCATGAAGAAAGCAATAGCAACATACTAAACGATCGGGTGCTAAGCTAATGGAATGGGTCATGTCAATCACATCATTCTCCTAATGATGTGATCCCATTAATCAAATGACAACACATGTCTATGGTTAGGAAACATAACCATCTTTGATCAACGAGCTAGTCAAGTAGAGGCATACTAGTGACACTATGTTTGTCTATGTATTCACACATGTATTATGTTTCCGGTTAATACAATTCTAGCATGAATAATAAACATTTATCATGATATAAGGAAATAAATAATAACTTTATTATTGCCTCTAGGGCATATTTCCTTCAATGAATGCATGATGCTTGAGTTTCTTAGTACTCTATCGCATAATGTTGAGCTCATGCCAAATGCATTTGAGGAGAAGCGGACCGCTTTCCGTGTCTTGGACCAAGATTTCTGTTAGGGAACATAGTAATTTCAAAATTTTCCTACGCACATGCAGGATCATGGTGATGCATAGCCACGAGAGGGGAGAGTGTCGTCTACGTACCCTTGTAGACCGTTAAGTGGAAGCGTTATGACAACGCGGTTGATGTAGTCCTACGTCTTCACGATCGACCGATCCTTAGTACCGAACGTACGGCACCTCCGCGTTCAGCACACGTTCAGCTCAGTGACGTCCCTCTAACTCACGATCCAGTAGAGCTCGAGGAAGAGTTCCGTCAGCACGATGGCGTGGTGACGATGTTGACGAAGCTACCGCAGCAGGGCTTCGCCTAAACACCGCTGCACTATGACCGAGGTGGATTATGGTGGAGAGGGGCACCGCACATGGCTGGGAGAGATCTTTGTGATCAACTTGTGTGTCTAGAGGTGCCCCCTGCCCCTGTATATAAAGGAGCAAGGGGAAGGCCGGCTGGCCCTTGTTGGTGCGCCTAGGAGGAGGAATCCTCCTCCTAGTAGGAGTAGGATTCCTCCCTTTCCTACTCCTACTAGGAGGGGGAAAGGCAGGGAGAGAAAGAGAAGGAAAGGGGGGCGCCGCCCACCCTTCTCCTAGTCCAATTCGGACAGGGGGAAGGGGGCGTGCTGCCTGCCCTAGGTCGGCCCCTCTCTCTTTCCCTTATGGCCCAACAAGGCCCATTAGCCCCCGAGAGGTTCCGGTAACCCCTCCGGTACTCCGGTAAAATCCCGATTTCACCCGGAACTATTTCGATGTCCAAATGTAGGCTTCCAATATATCAATCTTTATATATCGACCATTTCGAGACTCCTCGTCATGTCTGTGATCACATCTGGGACTCTGAACTACCTTCGGTACATCAAAACATATAAACTCATAAAACCAATCGTCATAGAACTTTAAGCGTGCGGACCCTACGGGTTCGAGAACTATGTAGACATGACCGAGACACGTCTCCGGTCAATAACCAATAGCGGAACCTGGATGCTCATATTGGTTCCTACATATTCTACGAAGATCTTTATTGGTCAAACCGCACAACACTATACGTTGTTCTCTTTGTCATCAGTATGTTACTTGCCCGAGATTCGTTCGTCGGTATCCAATACCTAGTTCAATCTCGTTACTGGCAAGTCTCTTTACTCGTTCCGTAATACATCATCCCATAACTAACTCATTAGTTATCATGCTTGCAAGGCTGATAGTGATGTGTATTACCAAGAGGGCCCAGAGATACCTCTCCGACAATCGGAGTGACAAATCATAATCTTGATCTATGCCAACTCAACAAGTACCATCGGAGACACCTGTAGAGCACCTTTATAATCACCCAGTTATGTTGTGACGTTTGGTAGCACACAAAGTGTTCCTCCGTTGTTCGGGAGTTGCATAATCTCATAGTCATAAGAACATGTATAAGTCATGAAGAAAGCAATAGAAGTAAACAAATGATCAAGTGCTAAGCTAACGGAATGGGTCAAGTCAATCACATCATTCTCCTAATGATGTGATCCCATTGATCAAATAAAAACTCATGTCTATGGTTAGGAAACTTAACCATCTTTGATCAATGAGCTAGTCAAGTAGAGGCATACTAGTGACACTATGTTTGTCTATGTATTCACACATGTATTATGTTTCCGGTTAATACAATTCTAGCATGAATAATAAACATTTATCATGAAATAAGGAAATAAATAATAACTTTATTATTGCCTCTAGGGCATATTTCCTTTAGTCTCCCACTTGCACTAGAGCCAATAATCTAGATTACATAGTAATGATTTTAACACCCATGGAGCCTTGGTGCTGATCATGTTTTGCTCGTGGAAGAGGCTTAGTCAATGGGTCTGCAACATTTAGATCCGTATGTATTTTGCAAATCTCTATGTCTCCCACCTGGACTTGATCCCGGATGGAGTTTAAGCGTCTCTTGATGTGCTTGGTTCTTTTGTGAAATCTGGATTCTTTTGCCAAGGCAATTGCACTAGTATTGTCACAAAAGATTTTCATTGGACCCGATGCACTAGGTATGACACCTAGATCGCATATGAACTCCTTCATCCAGACTCCTTCATTTGTTGCTTCTGAAGCAGCAATATACTCCGCTTCTCATGTAGATCCCGCCATGATGCTTTGTTTAGAACTGCTCCAACTGACAGCTCCACCGTTTAATATAAGCACGTATCCGGTTTGCGATTTAGAATTGTCTAGATCAGTGTCAAAGCTTGCATTAACGTAACCATTTACGATGAGCTCTTTGTCACCTCCATAAACGAGAAACATATCCTTGGTCCTTTTCAGGTACTTCAGGATGTTCTTGACCGCTGTCCAGTGATCCACTCCTGGATTACTTTGGTACCTCCCTGCTAGGCTAATAGCAAGGCACACATTAGGTCTGGTACACAACATTGCATACATGATAGAGCCTATGGTTGAAGCATAGGGAACACTTTTCATTTTCTCTCTATCTTCTGTAGTGGCGGGCATTGAGTCTTACTCAACTTCACACCTTTTAACACAGGCAAGAACCCTTTCTTAGCTTGATCCATTTTGAACTTCTTCAAAACTTTATCAAGGTATGTGCTTTGTGAAAGTCCAATTAAGCGTCTTGATCTATCTCTATAGATCTTGATGCCCAATATATAAGCAGCTTCACCGAGGTCTTTCATTGAAAAACTTTTATTCAAGTATCCTTTTATGCTATCCAGAAATTCTATATCATTTCCAATCAATAATATGTCATCCACATATAATATTAGAAATGCTACAGAGCTCCCACTCACTTTCTTGTAAATACAGGCTTCTCCAAAAGTCTGTATAAAACCATATGCTTTGATCACACTATCAAAACGTTTATTCCAACTCCGAGAGGCTTGCACCAGTCCATAAATGGATCGCTGGAGCTTGCACACTTTGTTAGCTCCCTTTGGAACGATAAAACCTTTAGGTTGCATCATATACAACTCTTCTTCCAGAAATACATTCAGGAATGCAGTATTTACATCCATTTGCCAAATTTCATAATCATAAAATATGGCAATTGCTAACATGATTCGGACGGACTTAAGCATCACTACGGGTGAGAAGGTCTCATCGTAGTCAACTCCTTGAACTTGTTGAAAACCTTTTGCAACAAGTCGAGCTTTGTAGACAGTAACATTACCGTCAGCGTATGTCTTCTTCTTGAAGATCCATTTGTTCTCGATGGCTTGTCGATCATTGGGCAAGTCAACCAAAGTCCACACTTTGTTCTCATACATGGATCCCATCTCAGACTTCATTGCCTCAAGCCATTTTGCGGAATCTGGGCTCATCATCGCTTCCTCATAGTTCGTAGGTTCATCATGGTCAAGTAACATGACCTCCAGAACTGGATTACCGTACCACTCTGGTGCGGATCTTGCTCTGGTTGACCTACAAGGTTCGGTAGTAAATTGATCTGAAGTTTCATGATCATCATCATTAGCTTCCTCACTAATTGGTGTAGATGTCACAGGAACCGGTTTATGTGATGAACTACTTTCCAATAAGGGAGCAGGTACAATTACCTCATCAAGTTCTACTTTCCTCCCACTCACTTCTTTCGAGAGAAACTCCTTCTCTAGAAAGGATCCATTCTTAGCAACGAATATCTTGTCTTCGGATCTGTGATAGAAGGTGTATCCAATAGTTTCCTTTGGGTATCCTATGAAGACACATTTCTCCGATTTGGGTTCGAGCTTATCAGGTTGAAGCTTTTTCACATAAGCATCGCAGCCCCAAACTTTAAGAAATGACAACTTTGGTTTCTTGCCACACCATATGTCATAAGGCGTCGCCTCAACGGATTTTGATGGTGCCCTATTTAACGTGAATGCAGTCGTCTCTAAAGCATAACCCCAAAACGATAGCGGTAAATCAGTAAGAGACATCATAGATCGCACCATATCTAGTAAAGTACGATTACGACGTTCAGACACACCATTACGCTGTGGTGTTCCGGGTGGCGTGAGTTGTGAAACTATTCCACATTGTTTCAAATGTAGGCCAAACTCGTAACTCAAATATTCTCCTCCACGATCAAATCGTAGAAACTTTATTTTTCTTGTTATGATGATTTTCCACTTCACTCTGAAATTCTTTGAACTTTTCAAATGTTTCAGACTTATGTTTCATTAAGTAGATATACCCATATCTGCTCAAATCATCTGTGAAGGTGAGAAACTAATGATACCCGTCGCAAGCCTCAATATTCATCGAACCACATACATCGTTATGTATGATTTCCAACAAATCTGTTGCTCACTCCATAGATCCGGAGAACGGCGTTTTAGTCATCTTGCCCATAAGGCATGGTTCGCAAGTACCAAGTGATTCATAATCAAGTGATTCCAAAAGTCCATCGGTATGGAGTTTCTTTATGCGCTTTATACCAATATGACCCAAACGCCAGTGCCAAAAATAAGTTGCACTATCATTATCAACTCTGCATCTTTTGGCTTCAACATTATGAATATGTGTATCACTACTATCGAGATTCAACAAGAATAGACCACTCTTTAAGGGTGCATGACCATAAAAGATATTACTCATATAAATAGAACAACCATTATTCTCAGATTTAAATGAATAACCGTCTCGCATCAAACAAGATCCAGATATAATGTTCATGCTATGTGTTTGATCTCTCTCTCTCTCTCTCTCTCTCTCGTGTTCTTCAAATGATACGATCTTGATGTATCGCGAGCTTTGCTATTATATTTGGATCCTATGATGTTTCTTCCCCCCTCTACTCTCTTGTAATGGATTGAGTTTCCCCTTTGAAGTTATATTATCGGATTGAGTCTTTAAAGATTTGAGAACACTTGATGTATGTCTTGCCGTGCGTATCTGTGGTGACAATGGGATACCACGTGATTCACTTGGTGTATGTTTTGGTGATCAACTTGTGGGTTCCGCCCATGAACCTATGCATAGGGGTTGGCACATGTTTTCGTCGTGATTCTCCGGTAGAAACTTTGGGGCACTCTTTGAGGTCCTTTGTGTTGGTTGAATAGATGAATCTGAGATTGTGTGATGCATATCGTATAATCATACCCACGGATACTTGAGGTGACATTGGAGTATCTAGGTGACATTGGGGTTTTGGTTGATTTGTGTCTTAAGGTGTTATTCTAGTACGAACTCTAGGGCTGTTTGTGACACTTATAGGAATAGCCCAACGGATTGATTGGAAAGAATAACTTTGAGGTGGTTTCGTACCCTACCATAATCTCTTCGTTCGTTCTCCGCTATTAGTGACTTTGGAGTGACTCTTTGTTGCATGTTGAGGGATAGTTATGTGATCCAATTATGTTAGTATTGTTGAGAGGACTTACACTAGTGAAAGTATGAACCCTAGGCCTTATTTCCTATCATTGCAATACCGTTTACGCTCACTTTTATCACTTGCTACCTTGCTGTTTTTATTATTTCAGATTACAAATACCTTTATCTACTATCCATATACCACTCGTATCACCATCTCTTCGCCGAACTAGTGCACCTATACAATTTACCATTGTATTGGGTGTGTTGGGGACACAAGAGACTCTTTGTACTTTGGTTGCAGGGTTGCTTGAGAGAGACCATATTCATCCTACGCCTCCCACGGATTGATAAACCTTAGGTCATCCACTTGAGGGAAATTTGCTACTGTCCTACAAACCTCTGCACTTGGAGGCCCAACAACGTCTACAATAAGAAGGTTGTGTAGTAGACATCAAGCTCTTTTCTGGCGCCGTTGCCGGGGAGGTGAGTCCTTGAAGGTATATCTTTAGATCTTGCACTCGATTCTTTTAGTTTCTTGTTTTATCACTAGTTTAGTTTATAAATGAAAATTACAAAAATGGAATTAAGTTTGCCTCATACGCTTCATCTTTTTAATATCTTTCGTGAGTATGATGGAAAGGAAAATTGTGCCAAAGTGTTAGAAGAAGAATGCATTAAAATGTTTGGCACTAAATCTTTGAATGATGAGCATGATTGCAATGTTGTTAGTATGAACTCCTTGAATATCCATGGTACTAATGATGATTGCACTAGTTATGATGAAAATGTCTCCTATAAACACGTCAATTTTTGTGGAGTGCATTGGGTTTGCAAGTACACACCAAATAGGGAAGATAGATATTGCAAGAGGCATAAGCATTTAGAAACTAAATTGTTGCAAGAAAGGCTAGATGTTTGTGCTGAAAGATTCAATATTTATCGCCATCCTTGTGAACTTTGCAATGAACATGGTCACTTAAATCTCCAATGCTATTTGTTTCATGATCAAGTCGTGTCCAAAAATTGTGATGACTTGATTTCTCTTGCACATCATAATGAACTTAGTTTGCTTACGGGTTACAAAGAAATGAAACGTATAACTAACTATCTTCCAGTATTTGCCCGTGATAAACTTCTTGGCTTTGATCTAGAGGAAATTTATATGTATTGTGCGGTGAATTGTATTGAAAATCCTTATATTGCCAACTACATAAAGAAAACAAAACAAATACAAGATGAAGAGAATACTAATGAAAGGGAAGAGACTTCCCAATATCCTCCTATTATTTCTTATGATGAATCAAGTAATGAGGAGGAGCCTTCTATTCAACCAATCTCATTAATAAGGAGCTCCAAAAAGAGGGTTGAACCCACACATGATGTGAAGAAGAAAAAGAAAAGACGGAGAAGCAAAGGTAAAAAGGTATCTCTCCTAAATGATGTTGCTCCTATTACTCCTTGTGATGATGATAATTGCTATACTATTGGTGCTATCCATACTATTAATGATGAAAGTGATTATGCTTATGATATGAAAAGGCCCAGGCTTGGGGATGCTATGTTTGATGAAGATGATGTTTTTGAGAATATATTTGCTGCAATTAATGTTAGTCCCAAGCTTGGGGATGCTATGTTTAATGAAGATGATATTTCTAGTCTCCCAAGTTTTGATATGCAAATTTATTATGATAATAGCATGCCTCCTACTTATGATGATTATATTGATGAAAGTGGATTTGGAGAGGTCATGACTTTATTTAGTAATGATTCCACTATCTTGGAAGAGGTTTCAATCGATTATGGTGAGAACAAAGTTGCTACTTAATGATAATTATTGTGATGATACATATGCTATAAAAAGTAGTGATGATTATATTTATAAAACTTGTCATGATTATGATTACCCTTTTTCTGAACATTACTCTTTTAGTGTGGAAACAATTTATAGTATTCGGTTTCTTATGATACTCCCACTATTCCAAATGAGAAGAATTTTGCTTATGTGGAGAGTAATAAAATTTCTATGCTTGTAGATCATGAAAAGAATGCTTTAGGTGCTGGTTATATTGTTGAATTCATTCATGATGCTACTGAAAATTATTATGAGGGAGGAATATATGCTTGTAGGAATTGCAATAATATCAAGTTTCCTCTATATGTGCTTAAAGTTTTGAAGTTATACTTGTTTTGCCTTCCTATGCAAGTTGATTCTTGTTCCCACAAGTTGTTTGCTCACAAAATCCCTATGCATAGGAAGTGGGTTAGACTTAGATGTGCTAGTCATATTCTTCATGATGCCCTCTTTATGTCTCAATTCTTATCTTTTATGTGAGCATCGTTGAAATCATCATGCCTAGCTAGGGGCGTTAAACGATAGCGCTTGTTGGGAGGCAACACAACTTTATTTTTGTTCCTTGCTTTTTGTTCCTGTTTATTAATAAATAATTTATCTAGATGCTGTTATGGTTGTGTTTTTTGTGTTTAATTAGTGTTTGTGCCAAGTAGAACATTTGGGAAGACTTGGGGAAAGTCTTTGCGATCTTGCTGTAAAAAACAGAAACTTTAGCGCTCACGAGATTAGATGCCATTTTTATTGGAGAGTGATATTTAGTTAATTATTTTTGCAAATGATTAATAGATAAATTCCTCTCGTCCAGCAATTTATTTTATAATTTTTGGGGTTCCAGGAGTATACGTTTGATCCAGATTACTACAGACTGTTCTGTTTTTGACAGATTCTGTTTTCTATGTGTTGTTTGCTTATTTTGATGAATCTATGAGTGGTATCGGAGGGTATGAACCATAGATGAGTTGGAATACAGTAGATATTACACCAATATGAATTTAGAATGAGTTCACAACAGTACCTAAGTGGTGATTTATTTTCTTATACTAACGGAGCTTACGAGTTTTCTGTTAAGTTTTGTTTTGTGAAGTTTTCAAGTTTTGGGTGAAGATTCGATGGACTATGGAATAAGGAGTGGCAAGAGCCTAATCTTGGGGATGCCCAAGGCACCCCAAGGTAATATTAAATTACAACCAAAAGCCTAAGATTGGTGATGCCCCGGAAGGCATCCCCTCTTTCGTCTTCGTTCATCGGTAACTTTACTTGGAGCTATATTTTTATTCACCACATGATATGTGTTTTGCTTGGAGCGTCATTTTATTTTCCTTTGTTTTGATTGCTGTTTGAATAAAATACCAAGATCTGAAATTCTTAAATGTTAGAGAGTCTTCACATAGTTGCATAATTATTCAACTACTCATTGATCTTCACTTAGATCTTTCGGGGTAGTTTGTTGCTGCTCAAATGCTTCACTTATATCCTTTTAGAGCACGGCGATGGTTTTATTTTCAAGAAATAGATGAACTCTCGTGCTTCACTTATATTATTTTTAGAGTCTTTAGAACAGCATGGTAGTTTGCTTTGGTTATGAATCTAGTCCTAATATGATAGGCATCTGAAAGTGCAACTATCCCTAGGTGGTTTTGGTAATTCATAACAACATATAGCTCATTGAGCTAATGCTATTCCAAGATGATTATTTCAGGAAAGCTCAATGATTGGCATGGCATGGATGTGAAAGTGGAACCCTCAAAATGCTAAGGACAAAGGATTGGCTCAAGCTCAAAAGCTCAAGACTCTTCATTTTATATTTTAGTGATCCAAGATCACATTGAGTCTTTAGGAAAAGCCAATACTATCAAGGAGGGATGAGGTGTTGCTTAATGAGCCTCTTGCTTCATGTGCTTAGTGATATGCTCCAAAACCCTCAACTACTTTCCCATATCCACATATGACCTAAACCCTAAGCCAAACTCGGTCCTACCGATTCTTTCTATCCGGCGCCACCGAGTTTCATTTGTCATAAGCCACTGCCAAACCCTAGCAATTCGGTTCTACCGATAGGGATCTCGGTCTCACCGAGATGGGATTGCAAACTCTCTGTTTCCCTTTCGTAACTTTTCGGTCTCACCGAAAGAGCGAATCGATCCCACCGAGATTGCAATGTAAATTCAGTGTTTCCTTTTTGTAACTTTTCGGTCTCACCGAAAGAGCAAATCGGTCCCACCGAGTTTGCCTGACCAACTCTCTAGTTAGCTAATTACCAAATTCGGTCTCACCGAGTTTGTGTAATCGGTCTCACCGAGATTACGTTATGCCCAAACCCTAACCATATCGGTCCTACCGAGTTGCATGTCAGTCCCACCGAAAATCTCTAACGGTCACTAGGTTTACCTTTTCGGTCCGACCGAGTTTATTGATTCGGTCCCACCGAGATTGGAAAACTGTTTGTAACGGTTGGATTTTGTGTGGAGGCTATATATACCCCTCCACCTCCTCTTCATTCGTGGAGAGAGCCATCAGAACACATACACAATTCCAACTCATATGTTCTGAGAGAGAACCACCTACTCATGTGTTGAGATCAAGACATTCCATTCCTACCATATGAATCTTGATCTCTAGCCTTCCCAAGTTGCTTTCCACTCAAATCTTCTTTACACAAAATCCAAATCCTATGAGACAGAGTTGAGTGTTGGGGAGACTATCATTTGAAGCACAAGAGCAAGGAGTTCATTACCTACACACCATTTGTTACTTCTTGGAGAGTGGTGTCTCCTAGATTGGCTAGGTGTCACTTGGGAGCCTCCGACAAGATTGTGGAGTTGAACCAAGGAGTTTGTAAGGGCAAGGAGATCGCCTACTTCGTGAAGATCTACCGCTAGTGAGGCAAGTCCTTTGTGGGCGATGGCCATGGTGGGATAGACAAGGTTGCTTCTTCGTGGACCCTTTGTGGGTGGTTGCTTCTTTGTGGACCCTTCGTGGGTGGAGACCTTCGTGGACTCGCGCAACCGTTACCCTTCGTGGGTGGATCCCTCCGTGGACTCGCGCAACCGTTACCCTTCGTGGGTTGAAGTCTCCATCAACGTGGATGTAGGATAGCACCACCTATCCGAACCACGGGAAAAACATCCGTGTCTCCAATTGCGTTTGAATTCTCCAAACCCTTCCCTTTACATTCTTGCAAGTTGCATGCTTTACTTTCCGCTGCCAATATACTCTTTGCATGCTTGCTTGAATTGTGTGATGATTGCTTGACTTGTCCTACAATAGCTAAAATCTGCCAAGAACTAAAATTGGGAAAAGGTTAAGTTTTTATTTGGTCAAGTAGTCTAATCACCCCCCCCCCTCTAGACACACTTTCGATCCTACAAGTGGTATCAGAGCTTTGGTATCCATTTGCTTTGATCTCCATAGCTTTTGGTGATTATAGCCTTGGTTTCACAACCTAGGAGAGTATGGCGTCTAGCGAGGGAAATTATCACCGTAGAGGTCCTTACTTTGATGGTACTAATTTTGCTAGTTGGAAGCATAAAATGAAAATGCATATTCTTGGACATAACCCCTCCGTTTGGGCTATTGTGTGTGTTGGTTTGCAAGGTGACTTCTTTGATGGGAAAGAACCAAACCGTGAAGCTACCGCGGATGAGTTGAAGATGTTGCAATACAATGCTCAAGCTTGTGATATTCTCTTCAACGGATTGTGCCCCGAAGTATTCAACAAAATCAGTCGTCTTGAGAATGCAAAGGAAATTTGGGACACTTTGATTGATATGCACGAAGGTACCGACTCCGTCAAGGAATCCAAGTTGGATGTGCTTCAAAGTCAACTTGACAAGTTCAAAATGAAGGATGGTTAAGGTGTCGCTGAAATGTACTCTAGGCTTGCTCTCATCACAAATGAGATTGCCGGCTTAGGAAGTGAAGAGATGACCGATAGATTCATCATCAAGAAGATTCTAAGAGCCTTGGATGGAAAATATGATACCGTGTGCACATTAATCCAAATGATGCCCAATTACAAAGATCTCAAGCCAACGGAGGTGATTGGAAGAATTGTTTCTCATGAGACGTCACTTAAGGATAAAGAGGAACTTCACAACATATCAAGTAGTGCCTACAAAGCCTCATGTGAAGCTCCTACATCATCAAGTGAGAAACAAAACTTCAATGAAGAATTGAGCTTAATGGTGAAGAACTTCAACAAGTTCTACAAGAGTAGAAGCAAAGATAGAAGCTTCAAGTCAAGGTCCTACAATGACAAAAGATCTTCTAGTCGAGAGCGAAACTGCTACAATTGTGGAAGACCCGGACACTATTCCAATGAGTGTACGGCTCCCTACAAGAGAAGAGAAGATTCTCCAAAAAGAAGAAGCAAAGAATCACCACCAAGAGAGAGAAGGAGTAGAGATGATCGTTATGAACGAAGATACTCACGGAGAAGCAAGGATTCGGAAAGGAAGGAAAAATCATCAAGGAGCTACACAAAACGAAGACATCAAGCTCATGTTGGTGAATGGGTATCCGGCTCCGACTCCGATAGCCACTCCGAGAGAAGTTATCACTCCGACTCCGAAGATACTCAAGATGAAGGTGTTGCCGGTCTAGCACTTGTGTCAACCAACTCCTACGACATATTTGACTCACCAAATGAGGGAATTGGAAGATGCTTCATGGCCAAAGGTCCTAAGGTAACACACCCCGAGTATGTTGATTTCAACAGTGATGAAGATGACTTGTTAGGTGATGATTTGCTTGTTGACAACTCTAGTGATGAATACTATGATGAAACATCAACTAATCATGCTAATCAAGATAAAACGAATGACAATGATAAGGAGAAGATTGAGGCTCTAACTAAAGAACTAAACACTCTTAAGTTAGCTCATGAAACTATCTTCGAAGATCATCGAGAACTTTTAAGAGCTCATGAGAAATTACGCTTTGAAAAGCTCAATCTTGAGCAAGAGCATGAGTTCTTAAAAGCAATCAATGATGATCTCCGCAAGGAAAGTTCTTCTTACATTGCCAAGCGTTTACTCTTATCCACTTACATGCCTCAAGTCAAGTCTAGTAACAAGAACAAGAAAGATTCTTCCTCTAGCAGTAACAATGATCATGCTAAATCCAATATTGTTGCTTCTAGTAGTTCTCTTGATTCCACTAATGATTCTCTTAGCCAAGTTACACTTGAGCAAGAAAATAGCTTATTGAAGGGAATTATAGAGAAAGGAGTGTACAAAAGCCTTGCCGGAGTAAGCAATTCGAGGAAATTGTGCGCAAGCAAGGAATGCACCGGAAGAATCAAGGTGTTGGTTTTGAACGAAAGTTAAATGCCAATGGAGTTGAGTGGGAAGAAGATCAATACCCCAAGACAAAGTTTGTTCCTCAACAAGAGAAGTATGATACTTCTTTCAAGGGGACACAAGCTCAAGATGATCTTCCACCACAAGACTACAAGCAAAAAGGCAAGGACAAGCTTCAAGAGGAAATTGATGCATTTGAAGAAGCTCCTAAGACCTTAGTCAAGTGGATTCCCAAGACTACTTCAAGTTCCACTTCATCAAGTACGACTACAACTCCAAGGATTCCCATCAAGATGGTGTGGATCCAAAAGAAGAAGAACTAGAGAGTTCTTGAGGGTGACTCCGCCAACATACTTCACTCCTATCATTTTGGCAAGAACAAGTGCAATCAACTTCCACATCTTGCACTAGTTCAAGGAGTCACAAACCCTCTTGTTGGTAAGACAAGGGACAAGGTAACCTAAAAGTTTTCATGGACATCATCTTGTGTGTGCATCACTCTATGTCTATGGATATCCTTGTTTGTTCCTTGTGGGACTAACCCATGTAGGTATTGAAAGTGCAATTCATTCAAATGGATAGCTCCAAGTGATCTACATCAACATTGAGCATCCACATCTTCAACATCTACATGAAGTCATCATCGACAAAACCCGAGGTTAGTTCATCCCTCTAAGGGGGGATATCACATCTAGGGGGAGCTTTACTCTAAGACTTGAGCTAAAGCAACTCTAAAGATGTGAACACAACAATGCTTTATGTAAAAGTGGTAACCCCACCTGAGCTTAAACGATGAGTATGACCTATGATCAAGTGTTCTCACTTGACTCCTAAGTCAATATACTCATATATAGATGACCTTGTCATCGCAAATTGCTTGATAGATGCTAGAATTGGTTGTGCATGCCTTGTCACATATTTCATTTGCCATCTTATTGTGTGAGCATGCTGGTTGCATATTTTACTCATTCGAGGACATCCACTTGTTGTTTTGATTGTTCGGTTTTATTTCCTTTTGCCAAGTGGATGGACAAGAATGCCTAAGAACCTCCTCTAGCTATCTATGCTTTTCTCGTCTCAAACTCTATTCATGCTACATCACAAAATTTGATCAAGTCAGATTCGAACCACTCTGTGTGAGGAGCGCTCGGAGTCCCCGATTCGTCATAGACTTAAACTTCCAAAACCTCTTTATGATTCTCGGTCTGACCGATACCCCACTTTCGGTCCTACCGAGATCATTAAGTTGATCTAGGTTTTCGATCTCGGTGCAACCGATTTGAACTTTTCGGTCACACCGAGTTTCAGTAACTGCTTGCAGTTATGAATCTCGGTGCCACCGAGTTGTTCCACTCGGTCACACCGACAGGGTCGGGCTATATATAGTCACGGGCAAAAATTTGGAAATTTCTCCGAACCCCTTCGCCCGCGCGATAGCCTGCTCTGCCAACATGGTCTCCGAATCGTCTCCTCGCCGCCAGCCGCCTCCAGTCACTGGTCTCCGTCGCCGTCAACGGAATTCTACCCTGCCGTTGCCGCCGTAGCGAGTCTCTGCCGAACTAGGGTATGGACTCGATCTTTGTGCTATTCTCCAATCCGATTCTTAGCACATTGTGATCATCATGATTCTTGCCACGATTGAAACACTCCTATCCAGTGAATGCGCTCGTAGATTAGGTTTGATTCGAAAATTCTAGGTTTAGGTTTCCGCCGAAACCATCTCGGACCCACTGAGTTGAAAAACTTGGTCCCACCAATTTGGCTCATGCCATTGCACAAGTGAGACTCGGTCTGACCGAGAATTACTTATCGGTGTGACCGATTTTGGAACTCTGTGAAACCCTAGCAGTCTCGGTGCCACCGAACTGTGACTCGGTCCAACCGAGTTCACTAGTTTAGGTTCCAAAACTGCTTCGGTATCACCGAGTTTGAAAATCGGTAGATCCGAGATGCTTTCAGTGGGAAACTAGAACTAAGTTTTTGAATTATTCTTTTGCAAAAATCTCTGCATTTTGTGATGCTCATCTATTCTACCTCATCTATAAACTGTTCACAGGGTCAGCAGTCAGCTTGTTCATCATGTCAGACCAGAGTGATAGCCAGAACATGTCAGAAGAGCAAGTGCAGATGAGTGAGGGCACTAGTCCCTCAAGTTCTTCAGATGATGGCAACAGAAGTACTCCTAGCAATCTGCCAAAGGCTGCCACCAGACAGAGGAAGAAGAGAACCTCAGAATCAGAGGATGAGGATTATGTGGCAGAAGAGGAAGCAACTTCAAAGAGAGTAGTGATTGAGAAGGAACATGGCTCAGCTCAAGGCACAAAGCCAGGGATGAAAATCAAAAGGCCAGCAGGCAGGCAGCCTATGTCAAAGGCCAGAGCTTCAACTGAGAAACCCACTCCCATAGAGCCAGTTGCTGCTGAGGGAAAGAAGAGGAAGGAAAGGGTCAAGAAGACCGTAGCCAAAGTGCTTGGAAAGGCTTCCATCATGGAAGAAGAGGAAGAAGAAGAGGTTGCTGCACCAGCACCTAAGGCACCTAAGCTTATGGGTGATGCTATCAGGACAGGGGCTGCCACATCTAAGCCCAAAGAAGCACCAAAAGCTGCCTCCAAGCCCAAGTCTGCACCAAAGCGAAATACAAGGAGCATACCTGCTGCTGAGAAGAACAAGGCCCCAGTGCCTGAAGCTGCTAAAGAAGATGATGAAGAGCAAGTACTCAGAAAGCTCAAGCCCAAGATCCCAGACCACAACGATGTTCATCCTGTGGCTGAGGATATGAAGCTCAGGAGAGACTCAGGGCTGAGGAAGTGGAGAGAAGCAGACCCGTATGCTTCAAGGAGAAGAACTGCAGTGGATTACAGGTTTCACACCAAGGAACAGCAAGATTTCTATGAGACAGTGCTGCTTGATAAGAAGCCAATAGTCTGCGATATGAGATGGGTTGACTGGCAATACATCAAGGACAATGAAGAGCACTATCCTGGAGTGCAAGACAGCTTCAATGCTTGTGGAGTAGCAGACTTTGTTGGGCAGAAGCTCACAAAGTGGAACGAGGAACTTATTATGCAATTCTACTCCACGGCACATTTCTACCCAGATGGAAAGATCACATGGATGTCTGAAGGTACGAGGTACCAATCTACAGTTGCTGAATGGGCTCAGCTTATCAATGCCCCAGAGGAGCATGAGGATGACTTGGATATCTATGACAAGAAGAAGATGGACCACAACTCTATGTCCAACATGTACAAGGAGATTCCAAATGAAGCACTTGACACTTTCAAATTTGGCTCAGTGCATTATCTTCTGTCAGGGCTGCCAACTATTAATTGGATTTTGAGGCACACTCTCTTGCCCAAGTCAGGTGATCACAAGATGATCAGAGGCCATGTAATAAATTTGCTTCATGTATTTGATGTGCCTCAGAAATTCAAGGTCATGAGCCTCATAGTAGAGACTATCAAGAGGACTGCAGCAGATCAGAAGAGGAGCTGTGGTTATGCCCCTCAGATCCAGGAGCTCATTAACTCCAAGATGGGCACGGGGATATACCTTTTGGATAAGGAACATCTGCCCATTCATCCAGATTTTGAAGATAATCAGGTTGTCATGCATGAGAATGAACCATCGTCCGTTCAAGCACAAGCAAAGAAGGAGAAGGCAAGGAAGGAGAAAGCTGCCAAGATGCCAACTCAAGAGGAGGCATCTGAGTACTTCTTGAAAACCAAACAAGAGTAGCTTGGTTACTTGATTGCATCCACACTGAGGATTGAGCAAGGACTGGCCACCCTCACTCAGAATCAGCAGAGCTTAGAGAGAATCATGGAACACAAGTTCTATGACTTGGATGTCAAAGTAACAGATATTCAGTCTGCAGTGGAACAACTTTAGGATGACATGCAGGAGAGGAGAGGCAAGACTACAACTGATGCATTTGCCAGAGTGCCACGAGGTCAGAGATCACATGTAGTGCCAGTTGCTGACACCAGAGCCACCACTTCTACACCAGCTACAGCTTCAGTTCCACCAGCTCCAGCGTCTACTTCAGCCTCAACTCCGACCACGTCTATAGAAGGCTTCGTCCTCGGAGTGCTCCGGACTCCACCACCACCTGAAGATCAAGCCTGAGTGTCGACTTAGCACTATGCATTTTCTAGGAACTTTTTGGTAACTTGTTGCCAAAGGGGGAGAAAAATGTATAGATCATAGGCTTCGAGAGAGAGTGTGTTGCTTTTCTCTTGCTTTATTTGGTGGTTTTTCGAACTTTGTTTGCTTTTGAGTGCTTGAGATACTACGTCATTATCTGTGAGACATTGATGATCATGTGTTTGATCATAAGCTACACTTAATGTTTGCTTAAATGCTATTATCTTATCTATCTTATGTGATCATTCACTATTCTTGGTGATGAGTGCATGTATTTCATTCTTATAATTTTAAGCGCTCCACCAAGATGTATGTGACATGGAAGAGTAACCCATGACTCTAACTCCTTGTGCATTTGCAGTCCAAAGCAAATTTTAAATATGCACAAATTTAGGGGGAGCTCTTACTTGTCACATACTTCTCAAAGCAACGCCATATTTCATGCTTATTATCATTTGTCGAAGCTTTGATCTATATGTTGTCATCAATTACCAAAAAGGGGGAGATTGAAAGTGCAACTATCCCTAGGTGGTTTTGGTAATTCATAACAACATATAGCTCATTGAGCTAATGCTATTCCAAGATGATTATTTCAGGAAAGCTCAATGATTGGCATGGCATGGATGTGAAAGTGGAACCCTCAAAATGCTAAGGACAAAGGATTGGCTCAAGCTCAAAAGCTCAAGACTCTTCATTTTATATTTTAGTGATCCAAGATCACATTGAGTCTTTAGGAAAAGCCAATACTATCAAGGAGGGATGAGGTGTTGCTTAATGAGCCTCTTGCTTCATGTGCTTAGTGATATGCTCCAAAACCCTCAACTACTTTCCCATATCCACATATGACCTAAACCCTAAGCCAAACTCGGTCCTACCGATTCTTTCTATCCGGCGCCACCGAGTTTCATTTGTCATAAGCCACTGCCAAACCCTAGCAATTCGGTTCTACCGATAGGGATCTCGGTCTCACCGAGATGGGATTGCAAACTCTCTGTTTCCCTTTCGTAACTTTTCGGTCTCACCGAAAGAGCGAATCGGTCCCACCGAGATTGCAATGTAAATTCAGTGTTTCCTTTTTGTAACTTTCGGTCTCACCGAAAGAGCAAATCGGTCCCACCGAGTTTGCCTGACCAACTCTCTAGTTAGCTAATTACCAAATTCGGTCTCACTGAGTTTGTGTAATCGGTCTCACTGAGATTACGTTATGCCCAAACCCTAACCATATCGGTCCTACCGAGTTGCATGTCAGTCCCACCGAAAATCTCTAACGGTCACTAGGTTTACCTTTTCGGTCCGACCGAGTTTGTTGATTCGGTCCCACCGAGATTGGAAAACTGTGTGTAACGGTTGGATTTTGTGTGGAGGCTATATATACCCCTCCACCTCCTCTTCATTCGTGGAGAGAGCCATCAGAACACATACACAATTCCAACTCATATGTTGTGAGAGAGAACCACCTACTCATGTGTTGAGATCAAGACATTCCATTCCTACCATATGAATCTTGATCTCTAGCCTTCCCAAGTTGCTTTCCACTCAAATCTTCTTTCCACAAAATCCAAATCCTATGAGAGAGAGTTGAGTGTTGGGGAGACTATCATTTGAAGCACAAGAGCAAGGAGTTCATTACCTACACACCATTTGTTACTTCTTGGAGAGTGGTGTCTCCTAGATTGGCTAGGTGTCACTTGGGAGCCTCCGACAAGATTGTGGAGTTGAACCAAGGAGTTTGTAAGGGCAAGGAGATCGCCTACTTCGTGAAGATCTACCGCTAGTGAGGCAAGTCCTTTGTGGGCGATGGCCATGGTGGGATAGACAAGGTTGCTTCTTCGTGGACCCTTTGTGGGTGGTTGCTTCTTCGTGGACCCTTCGTGGGTGGAGCCCTTCGTGGACTCGCGCAACCGTTACCCTTCGTGGGTGGAGCCCTCCGTGGACTCGCACAACCGTTACCCTTCGTGGGTTGAAGTCTCCATCAACGTGGATGTAGGATAGCACCACCTATCCAAACCACGGGAAAAACATCCGTGTCTCCAATTGCGTTTGAATTCTCCAAACCCTTCCCTTTACATTCTTGCAAGTTGCATGCTTTACTTTCCGCTGCCAATATACTCTTTGCATGCTTGCTTGAATTGTGTGATGATTGCTTGACTTGTCCTACAATAGCTAAAATCTGCCAAGAACTAAAATTGGGAAAAGGTTAAGTTTTCATTTGGTCAAGTAGTCTAATCACCCCCCCCCCTCTAGACATACTTTCAATCCTACAGCATCCAAGATGGGTATAATAAAAACTTTCATATAGAGTGCATTGAATACTAAGAGAAGTTTGATACTTGATAATTGTTTTGAGATATGGAGATAGTGATATTAAAGTTGTGCTAGTTGAGTAGTTGTGAATTTGAGAAATACTTGTGTTGAAGTTTACAAGTCCTGTAGCATGCACGTATGGTAAACGTTGTGTAACAAATTTGAAACATGAGGTGTTATTTGATTGTCCTCCTTATGAGTGGCGATCGGGGACGAGCGATGGTCTTTTCCTACCAATCTATCCCCCTAGGAGCATGCGTGTAGTGCTTGGTTTTTGATGACTTGTAGATTTTTGCAATAAATATGTGAGTTCTTTATGACTAATGTTGAGTCCATGGATTATACGCGCTCTTACCCTTCCATCATTGCTAGCCTCTCCGGTACCGTGCATTGCCCTTTCTCACATTGAGAGTTGGTGCAAACTTCGCCGGTGCATCCAAACCCCGTGATATGATGCGCTCTTTCACACATAAACCTCCTTATATCTTCCTCGAAACAGCCACCATACCTACCTATTATGGCATTTCCATAGCCATTCTGAGATATATTGCCATGCAACTTTCCACCGTTCCGTTTATTATGACACACTTCATCATTGTCATAGTGCCTTGCATAATCATGTAGTCGACATCATATTTGTGGCAAAGCCACCATTCATAATTTTTCATACATGTCACTCTTGATTCATTTCTATCCCGGTATACCGCCGGAGGCATTCATATAGAGTCATACTTTGTTCTAGTATCGAGTTGTAATCATTGAGTTGTAAATAAATAGAAGTGTGATGATCATCATTCATAGAGCATTGTCCCAAAAAAGGCCAAATAAAAAAAGAAAGGCCAAAAAAGGAAAGGCCAAATAAAAAAATAAAAAAATAAAAATAAAAGGGACAATGCTACTATCCTTTTTCCACACTTGTGCTTCAAAGTAGCACCATGATCTTTATGATAGAGAGTCTCTTGTTTTGTCACTTTCATATACTAGTGGGAATTTTTCATTATAGAACTTGGCTTGTATATTCCAACAATGGGCCTCCTCAAGTGCCCTAGGTCTTCGTGAGCAAGCAAGTTGGATGCACACCCGCTTAGTTTATTTTGTTGAGCCTTCATACATTTTATAGCTCTAGTGCATCCGTTGCATGGCAATCCCTACTCCTTGCATTGACATCAATTGATGGGCATCTCCCTAGCCCATTGATTAGCCGCGTCGATGTGAGACTTTCTCCTTTTTGTCTTCTCCACATAACCCCCTCATTATATTCTATTCCACCCATAGTGCTATATCCATGGCTCACGCTCATGTATTGCGTGAAAGTTGAAAAAAAGTTTGAGATTACTAAAGTATGAAACAATTGCTTGGCTTGTCATCGGGGTTGTGCATGATGAGAGCATTCTTGTGTGATGAAAATGGAGCATGAACAAACTATATGATTTTGTAGGGATGAACTTTCTTTGGCCATGTTATTTTGAGAAGACATGATTGCTTAGTTAGTATGCTTGAAGTATTATTGTTTTTATGTCAATATTAAACTTTTGTCTTGAATCTTATGGATCTGAATATTCTTGCCACAATAGAGAATTACATAGAGAAATATGTTAGGTAGCATTCCACATCAAAAATTCCGTTTTTATCATTTACCTACTCGAGGACGAGCAGGAATTAAGCTTGGGGATGCTGATACATCTCCAACGTATCTATAATTTTGATTGTTCCATGCTATTATATTATCAACCTTGGATGTTTTATATGCATTTATATGCTATTTTATATGATTTTTGGGACTAACCTATTAACCTAGAGCCTAGTGCCAGTTTGTGTTTTTTCCTTGTTTTAGAGTATCGCAGAAAAGGAAAATCAAACGGAGTCCAATTGACCTGAAACTTCACGGAACTTATCTTTGGACCAGAAGAAGCCCACAGAGTATCAGAGTTGGACAAGGAGAGTCCCGGGCTGCCCACGAGGGTGGGGGGCACGCCCACCCCCTGGGCGCGCCCCCTGCCTCGTGGACAGCCTGGAGGTCCACCGACGTACTTCTTCCTCCCATATATACCCATATACTCTAAAAACTTCGGGGAGCACAATAAATCGGGAGTTCCGCCGCCAGAAGCCTCCGTAGCCACCGAAAACCAATCTAGACCCGTTCCGGCACCCTGCCGGAGGGGGAATCCATCTCCGGTGGCCATCTTCATCATCTCGGAGCTCTCCATGACGAGGAGGGAGTAGTTCTCCCTCGGTGCTGAGGGTATGTACCAGTAGCTATGTGCTTGATCTCCCTCTCTCTCTCTCTCGTGTTCTTGAGGTGGTACGATCTTGATGTATCGCGAGCTTTGCTATTATAGTTGGATCTGATGATGTTTCTCCCCCCTCTACTCTCTTGTAATGGATTGAGTTTTCCCTTTGAAGTTATCTTATCGGAATGAGTCTTTAAGGATTTAAGAACACATGATGTATGTCTTGCGTGGGATACCTGTGGTGACAATGGGGTATTCTATTGATCCACTTGATGTATGTTTTGGTGATTAACTTGCGGGTTCCGTGACCTTGGGAATCTATGCATAGGGGTTGGCACACGTTTTCGTCTTGACTCTCCGGTAGAAACTTTGGGGCACTCTTTGAAGTACTTTGTGTTGGTTTGAATAGATGAATCTGAGATTGTGTGATGCATATCGTATAATCATACCCACAGATACTTGAGGTGACATTGGAATATCTGGGTGACATTAGGGTTTTGGTTGATTTGTGTCTTAAGGTGTTATTCTAGTACGAACTCTATGATAGATTGAACGGAAAGAATAGCTTCATGTATTTTACTACGGACTCTTGAATAGATCAATCGGAAAGGATAACTTTGAGGTGGTTTCGTACCCTACCATAATCTCTTCGTTTGTTCTCCGCTATTAGTGACTTTGGAGTGACTCTTTGTTGCATGTTGAGGGATAGTTATATGATCCAATTATGTTATTATTGTTGAGAGAACTTGCACTAGTGAAAGTATGAACCCTAGGCCTTGTTTCCTAGCATTGCAATACCGTTTACGCTCACTTTTATCATTAGTTACCTTGTTGTTTTTATATTTTCAGATTACAAAAACCTATATCTACCATCCATATTGCACTTGTATCACCATCTCTTCGCCGAAGTAGTGCACCTATACAATTTACCATTGTATTGGGTGTGTTGGGGACACAAGAGACTCTTTGTTATTTGGTTGCAGGGTTGCTTGAGAGAGACCATCTTCATCCTATGCCTCCCACGGATTGATAGACCTTAGTCATCCACTTGAGGGAAATTTGCTACTGTCCTACAAACCTCTGCACTTGGAGGCCCAACAACGTCTACAAGAAGAAGGTTGTGTAGTAGACATCAGGGCGATTGCATTGCATACAATAAAGCGACAACCATATGGCTCCTGCCAGTTGCTGATAACTCCGTTACAAAACATGATCATCTCATACAATAAATATAGCATCATGTATTGACCATATCACATCACAACATGCCCTGCAAAAACAAGTTAGACGTCCTCTACTTTGTTGTTGCAAGTTTTACGTGGCTGCTACGGGCTGAGCAAGAACCGTTCTTACCTATGCATCAACCACAATGATAGTTCATCAAGTTGGTGATGTTTTAACCTTCTCAAGGACTGGGTGTAGCCACACTCAGTTCAACTAAAGTTGGAGAAACTGACACCCGCCAGACACCTGTGTGCAAAGCACGTCGGTAGAACCAGTCTCGCGTAAGCGTACGCGTAATGTCGGTCCGGGCCGCTTCATCCAACAATACCGCCGAACCAAAGTATGACATGCTGGTAAGCAGTATGATCGTATCGCCCACAACTCATTTGTGTTCTACTCGTGCATATAACATCTACGCATAAAACCTAGCTCGGATGCCACTGTTGGGGAACGTAGTAATTTCAAAATTTTCCTACGCACACGCAGGATCATGGTGATGCATAGCAACGAGAGGGGAGAGTGTCGTCTACGTACCCTCGTAGACCGTTAAGCGGAAGCGTTATGACAACGTGGTTGATGTAGTCGTACGTCTTCACGATCGAGCGATCCTCATTACCGAACATACGACACCTCCGCGTTCAGCACACGTTTAGCTCGGTGACGTCCCTCTAACTCACGATCCAATAGAGCTCGGGGAAGAGTTTCGTCAGCACGAGGGCATGGTGACGATGTTGATGAAGCTACCGCAGCAGGGCTTTGCGTAAACACCGCTACAGTATGACCGAGGTGGATTATGGTGGAGGGGGGCACCGCACACGGCTGGGAGAGATCTTTGTGATCAACTTGTGTGTCTAGAGGTGCCCCCTGCCCCTGTATATAAAGGAGCAAGGGGAAGGCCGGCCGGCCCTTGTTGGCGTGCCTAGGAGGAGGAATCCTCCTCCTAGTAGGAGTAGGATTCCTCCCTTTCCTACTCCTACTAGGAGGGGGAAAGGCAGGGAGAGAAAGAGAAGGAAAGGGGGGTGTCGCCCCCCTTCTCCTAGTCCAATTCAGACAGGGGAAGGGGGCGTGCTGCCTGCCCTAGGCCGGCCCCTCTCTCTTTCCCTTATGGCCCAACAAGGCCCATTAGCCCCTGGGAGGTTCCGGTAACCCCTCCGGTACTGCGATAAAATCCCGATTTCACCCGGAACTATTCTGATGTCCAAATGTAGGCTTCCAATATATCAATCTTTATGTATTGACCATTTTGAGACTCCTCGTCATGTCCGTGATCACATATGGGACTCCGAACTACCTTCGGTATATCAAAACATATAAACTCATAAAACCGATCATCACAGAAAATTAAGCATGCAGACCCTATGAGTTCGAGAACTATGTAGACATGACCGAGACACGTCTCCGGTCAATAACCAATAGCGGAACGTGGATGCTCATATTGGTTCCTACATATTCTACGAAGATCTTTATCGGTCAAACCGCACAACACTATACGTTGTTCTCTCTGTCATCGGTATGTTACTTGCCCGAGATTCGATCGTCGGTATCCAATACCTAGTTCAATCTCGTTACCAGCAAGTCTCTTTACTCGTTCTGTAATACATCATCCCATAACTAACTCATTAGTTATCATGCTTACAAGGCTTATAGTGATGTGTATTATCGAGAGGGCCCAGAGATACCTCTCCAACAATCGGAGTAACAAATCCTAATCTTTATCTATGCCAACTCAACAAGTACCACCGGAGACACATGTCGAGCACCTTTATAATCACCCAGTTACGTTGTGACATTTGGTAGCACACAAAGTGTTCCTCCGGTATTCGGGAGTTGCATAATCTCATAGTCATAATTAAGAACATGTATAAGTCATGAAGAAAGCAATAGCAGTAAACGATCAAGTGCTAAGCTAACGGAATGGGTCAAGTCAATCACATCATTCTCCTAATGATGTGATCCCATTGATCAAATAACAACTCATGTCTATGGTTAGGGAACTTAACCATCTTTGATCAATGAGCTAGTCAAATAGAGGCATACTAGTGACACTATGTTTGTCTATGTATTCACACATGCATTATGTTTCCGGTTAATACAATTCTAGCATGAATAATAAACATTTATCATGAAATAAAGAAATAAATAATAACTTTATTATTGCCTCTAGGGCATATTTCCTTCAATTTCAACATCACTCTCAGCGAGCGGTGTTAATCACTTTGTCTTCTCCAATAATGATGATGATCTTTGATATGTTTATGATTTCACTATCCTGCACCCGAGGCAATCCTTATACCAGATGGTGTCCATGGCTCAATGCAAAGAGCCAGTTGCATCGAAAGTCATGCTATACGTTATTTCTATTATGGTATCACTAACTTGTTGCAGACATGAGGAGAAGTTTCTAAGGTGAATGATGAGAACATGCTAGTTCTCGGGAAAGCAGCAAACCTTGATGTCGGTCATTCTCCCAACTTAGGGGCAATAAATCATGCACAAGGAGATATCGTATGTGAAGGAGCGATCACCATGTTGTCCAATTCCATTGGTCTCAACTACAATCACCTTCACCCCATTATCAGTAACAACCTTATTAATATTCTTGTTCTTACTAGCGCTGGGATGGTAGTAGTTAGCCGTGGTCGTCATTGCATCAAAATTCCTGGAGTGGCATACTTGTTGCCTACTCCTATGCCTAAACGTTTCTCCATAGAACATGGACAATTGCATTATGTTCCACGGGCAGGAGATGCAACTTTTGACCAGGAAGGCCCGAAATCTTAACAAGTAGATGAAGAAGAACTCGTCACCAACAAAGAAGAGGAGCAACCCCAAGAGTAGCCACAACAAGAAGCCTACACCACCTACTTGGACCTCTACAGCCTCCAGGGCTTTCTCAATGATATGAGCAACCTCGCCGATTCCCTTCGAGACACGTCCACCTACATGGATTCAAGCTTGTTCAACTAGAGCCAAGGATGGGCACCTGACCAACCGCCACAATGATCCCACCGGTTTTGGCTTGCAAAAGCTTAAGCTTGGGGGAGGCCATCTCCACGTCTACATGAAGATGTGGCGGTATTTGAATCAATTGTAATGAGGTTGTACTTAAGGTCATGGAGCTTCAAAACACTTGTGTTGGTCTGTTCCAACACTGCTTTTTATTTGCTTTCATTTTTCTTTTTGCCTTTTGCAATTTTTGGTTTGCAAGTTAGTTTTCAAACAAAAACCAAAAATAGAATAAGCTTTGCTTTGTTCTTGTTCTTTTTACCTCCTTGGAGTTCGTTTGCATTTTTTGTTTTCAAAGGAGTTGATCTACACCAGACAACGAGGAATGCAAGAATAAGGAAGAGAAGTGTGTGCGTTCACAACCATGAAGGTACGTCATATGACTCCCGTCTTTTTGCATTTGAAATACTTAGAGTGGATTTAGTAGTAGTATGTGTGATATGTGCAAGAGGGAGTGAGTCTTGATAATTAAGACAAAGGTTTTGTTCTAGTAGCTAAAACAATTTTGTAGCCTTTGTTCTGTTTAGTCTAGATAACCAAGACTTGTCGTGGGACTGTTTTTATTGAAATGACCTTAACTAAGAATAACCGTTCATAAGATAAAGTCTTCAAAGACTTGGGTGTTGAGAAAAATTATAGAGAAGATGATGTTAGAAATGAACCCCGTGTGTTAATTTAATAGACTTGATAACACTTGCGGATTAGATTATCTAGAGGAACTTAGTTGAAGGGTGAACGAGAATACGCCAAAACAATCTGTGCTGTATCTCTTACAATGGTGCTTCAGCTTCTCGCTGGTGTTATGGCCCTACTGCTATATGCACGTGTACATGTGTAAATGTGGCTCTGTCACCTTTTTCTGATGTTATGCCGAGGACTGTACTAACCAATGAATGATCCACCAGAGACCACGACTCGGATTTCAGCTATGAGTTTGTTACCATATGTAGTAACAACGCTACAAATGAATATTATTCGGCTTTCTCTTGAATGGGTGTGTATGTGGTAATAAAAGGGGACTGGACAAAAGAGATCGAAAGAGACATTTATCAGAGGTCCATAGTTCCCAAAAATTAAGCCACAACAAAACTCTATGCATGATCACTTACTTGGCATAATCCCTTCACGTGACACCCAAAATTTCAACAAACAATGATTGAAATAAAGTGCTTGAGAGCCTTTAGGACGAGATAATTGTGGGTACGTTCATGAGCACTCTAGCATTATGTTCTTCTACATGCCTTTCACTCCCTAACTTATGTTTCTATTGCTCCATCAAAGAAAACTCTTCCGTGCATTCCCAACAAGCAAGTGTTGTCTAGAATAAATAGAACTGAGTGTAGCAAATTTGTTTTATCTAGTAGATAAAAAATTTTGTGTTGATTATCTTTGCTTCACTAACACTTGCATAATAACCATGCCACCGCTATAGCTATACTAAGTTTTCAGGTCAAGAAGCGGAGGGCTATCTAGGCGTATCGATCGTAAGTGAACCAAAACCTTCTCGTTATTTCGATTTAAACAACTGAGTTCCTCATGATTCGGATTTCTCTCTATGTTGCTCGAGGATGATCAAGTTTAAGCCTGGGGAATTTTATGGGTGATATTTTATACTCATTCACCCTTTGTTTAAACCAAGATATTTTATGAAACCAAGATATTTCATTAAAACCGAGACATTCACTCTGATATTGCTACTAATGACTAATGAATGCAAATGATTCCACAAATCCTCTCTTTGAGGCATTTCCATAGGAAATGGGTTAAAAAGGAAATAAATCACGTGTGAACATGGAAAGGGGTGGAAAAGAAGATAGAAGAAATCAAGAGGAGGCACACCAGAGAAGACAACACAAAAGACAATGTTCCATACGACCACGAGTGCTCGTACGAGCGGTCGTATGGCGTGGATTTTGAGGCTCCTCGTCCACCTGAACAACTTTTATAAAGGAGACCACGTCGAAATGTCAACATAACATCCGCGAGCGAAGCCAGAACAAAGCTTCATCCCCTCCCATCAACCCTAGCCGTCGCCATTTCCATCTCCATAGCCACCATCGCCACCATAGTGCTTCCTCTCTAGATTGTACTTGTAATCGTGCATCACACAAGGCATCCATTGTAAGACATATTATCAATCAATCGATCTTTAAGATGCGTTCTTTAATGTGTTCTTCATGCAATCTGGTCTTCATGTGTGAGTAGTTCAATAAGGTACGGGTTGACGCATGGGCTTTGCAACCCTTTGTATTTATTCTGGGGGCCAATGGAAGTGCTTTGAATTAACGTTCCATATGTGTGAAATAAAATTGTTCCATGGATGTCTCTTGTCTCATCCCCGTTCCCTGTAGGTATCCAAGATCATGGAGAGCGAGCCACAGAGAGGCTAAGGGTAGGGAGAACGTGAAGTGTTATTTTGAACACTAGTGACAAAAGGGTTTAGTATGGTAACATAGATCCAATCCTTGAGGATTCATGAGATGTAGTCATTAAATGCCCAAAGCTCTAATCTGATTAGAATAATCTTAATTATCGAGGCAACCCCGCGCGACGAATAGGGCCTTCGGTTGGACAATTGATTCTTGATGCAGGACTCGAGCCGGTCAAGATGTTATTTGGACACATCCCTCACTTCGGTTCGTAACAAGCACATCTCGATAGGTGACTTCCAGTGCACAAATTAAGATCATATTTGGTCCCAACACAAATACATGGTTGTAAAGACCTCATACCAGTACCTATTTTTATTATAAGTGTTTCATCACAATTAGTTTGATTGATCTGGTCAAAAGCTAGAATTATTTCTTTCACAGAAGCTTGCTAGAGACCATCGCTTCAAGGGAACCTTCTTCTCGCGGGTTCAATAATCCAAGGTCACCTCTTTGGGGAAATATGTGCGGGGTACTTCTGTTCCGTTCCCGGATCACTAAGTATCACGTGCTACATGAGAAAATGTGTCATTTGCTAAGCTCCACATGTCGATAGTCAATCTCGTTGGCCAGACGTCACCAGGACAATACCCCAAATCCATGAAACTATGGGACCACCACCTCCTTCCTCAACATGTGGTCGTCCATGCACATCCCGATTATGATACCTTTTGGGCCACCTCCTCGGCATACCATTGCGCGTCCTCGAGTTACGACACAGCACAGCCGAGTTGCTCATAACCCAATTTGCATAGTATAACCATTTACAAACCCGTCAGTGTCAGGAGAATGAAGACCCGTAGTTTGAGATTATCTAGCATGCCATGTCAAAAGGCGGGCCCACACTATAAACAAAGATCTAATTATGGCTCTACTCCCTCCATTCGTAAATCTGCTCACCTCGTAAGTTGGCGGCGAGGCTAGGGTGCCCATATTTCCCGCCATAGTATGCAATTGGACACCGCCGCACCTGTTCGCCACTTGAGCTCCTCAACCCCTCTAGCATCAGAGCTCACGCCTGCCGTAAGACCCACCGACCGGCATTGCTGCTAACCATCGTCTCCCGCCACCCGCGACTGGTGTCGATGCCATGCCAACTCACTTTATCGCCATGTCCTAGTCGTCGTCGTTGATGGTCCGTCCCCACCTCCCCCAACGTTCCCTCTAAACTCCCTCCTCCACAAGCATCCCTAACCCTAACTTAGTCATATCCGGTTCATCACCGGTGCCTCCACTCCACCTCGCTCGCTTCCACCGCCAACATCGTGGCCGGCCGTGTCTCCGAGCTCGGTGGGCAAGGCCTACAATACATGGGAGGGTACCCACAGCCAGTCAATTTTTTATTAAAAAAACAGTTTTTTAAGGCAAGATAGCCAGCCAGCTCGGCCAGAGCGGCAAAATTTGCGCCGGGCTGCTCCTACTCGGGACAAAATCTTTTTTTGAAGATCAGTACGGATACAAGCGCTCATATATATGCGCATGCACTCACTCCTATGAACGCACACACCCACACCCTATGAGCATATCCGAGAGACTGAGCCGATATATCATCTTGAGATTTTAAGAAGTCACCGTAACGCCTCGTAGTCGACGAGAACCTCTTCTTTCATTGAACACGTATCACCGAAAATCATGAAATAGATTTAAGATAAATGCAAGCACGAGGACTTAAATCCTGATGGGCCGGAATACCATTGCCATCTACTATAACCATTATCGCTACTCGGAACGAAATCTTGGAACCCTTGCAACTGTGCAGAGCCGGTCCAGTTTCTCTCGGCCCAGTGCCCAGGTTTCCACCGATCGCAAACCGATGACCACCCCGCAACGCGGCCACTCCACGCCCACACGTCGCATTCTCCCCCTTTCGTTGTCCTTCCCCGTCCCATTCCCTCCGCTCCCCACTCCGCAGCAGTTCCGCACCGACGCCCTCGCCCTCACCCTCCCCAAAGCCCTAACCGCTCGCCCGCTCCGCCGCCATGAGGTCCAAGGCCAACGGAGACACCGCGTAAGTCACCCGCTCCCGCTCCCGCTCCCGCTCCCCCGCCTCCTCTTCCTGCGGGGTTAACGTTCATGGCTTTCGGTCGTACCGACTAACTTGGTCTCCTTTTCCGCTGATGATTCCGTGGTGCTGCGCTGCAGGTTCAAGGCCTCCGGCAAGAACAAGACGGCCACCGGCGGCGTCGCCAAGCCGAAGCGCGCCCCCACCCCCTTCTTCGCCTTCCTGTAAGCCCTCCCTCCCCGCCTCCTCCCCCAGATCTATTCGTCTCCGTACTCTAATAATTTTCGAAACTTCGGCCGCAGGGCTGAGTTCAGGCCACAGTACATGGAGAAGCACCCCGAGGCAAAGGGCGTCGCGGCCGTGAGTCTCCCACCCTCCTGCCATAGGGTTTTGCTTTTAGGGTTTTGCATCTAGGGTTTCGTTTCCATTGCCCATGGCTCATAAGTGTGTGCATGTGCTGCTTGTTTTTCTCTCCTTTTAGGTCACCAAGGCGGCTGGGGAGAAGTGGCGCAGCATGTCGGATGAGGTTTGTCTGGTTTTTGCGCTACTTATGCAATTTATATTGTGGAAAGTTGCTCCGGTGCCGTTATACTTGCCACAACTTGCCAAAATACTACTAGGTTGTCGTACCTGTTGCGTTAAACAACTAATTTGCAGTCCGTTGCCCCAAGATGATAACACAGCGAGTCTCCGTTACAATGCCAGTTTGTTAGAATATGGATGATGTTTATATGATTTTTGCGGTGCTTGTGTAATTAATAATGTTGGTGGATACCTGTCCAGTGCCGTTATATTTGATGCAACTTACCAAAATAACACCCGAGCTGTGCTCTGTTACCCTTAACTGATAATGCCGTCAGTCTCCGTTACAATGTTCTGGCGTTCTAAAATATTTCACGCAAGGTTAGCAAAAGGAAAACAGAAATATGTTACCCCTTATCTGCCACTGTCTTGCTGAGCTGTTTAATAACTTTAGCGTCTGTTTGGTGAAGGAAAGATGAATTATTTGATCCTAACTGGTTAATGCATGCCTTGTTTAGGAGAAGGCAAAGTATGGCGGCAAGAAGGCAGATGCCCCAGCAAGCAAGGCGGTGAACAAGAAGGTAGTGTTATCGCTGCCATGAATCTTGTGACGTAAAGCTTATGCTACTATGCATTCAAGTAATATCAGTTTTGGGGTAATAATGTTGTTTTCCATTTTTATCAGGAGAGCACTAGCTCCAAGAAGGCCAAGACTGACGCTGACGAAGAAGGTTCTGACGTTGAGGATGATGGCGAGGTATATAAATTTATGCATCGCTTTAGGTGGCATACATTGCAGTGCTGATGGAATTTACTTGTTGCTAACATATGTTTGGCTGTCTTATCACAGGAGGACGAGGAGTAAATAGTAGATGAGGGAACAGCAGTGGTGCAAATCAGCGTTTGCTGCTTAGGGTTTAGCTTGCCATGTCGATGTCCTCATTATGTAATGTTATGTAAGGAGAATGTTTAGATGCGTACTCCTGGGCTGTGGCATGCTAGAGATGTCTCTGTTTGACTATTAGCGAAGAAAAGCTTAAAACCCTTGACTGCTTTTCTTTCTTGGACTTCCACAGCATGTGGAAACAGTCATTATGTTGGCTTGCTATTAATCGCGTTATGTCTTGTGTTCTCCTTTCACTTTCTTATTGCTTCTGATGGTCCTTTTGCTGAACTTGCTCTTGAGTTTTGTGCAGCAATTTTTTGTTAAGATTGTGCCCAATTGCTTTCTCCTCCGTGGTTGACCAATGGCTGTCTGTTCTCACATTTGGCAGCCAGGACATCAGAAGTCTAATTATTTTTTACTTTGACAGGATGTAAAAATCGATGCTAGTTGCCGGCTTGCCGCTGGTGGTTGTGTGACTATAGTGCAGCTTCTAAACATGAAGCGTGGTAACTTCATCAGATTCAAACATATTAAGTTTGCCCATGTATGTAAATTTGTGCAATGAAACAATTGATAGTGTAAGGTACCCTCTGTATGCTATCTACAACAAAATCATTTTAAGGCGGGGCTACATAATGTTCCACACACGTGAGGTGAACTTGAACATGGCGGTAACCTGTCAAGAACCTTAGCGAGTGCAAAGAGAAGTGAAGAAGACTATCTACAGCTGACCCCATGGTGCAGTTGGCCATCTCGAACAAACATAAAGAAAGGGAGCTTTACAACTAGAGGAAAAGGAACTGGATATAGCTGTCATTGCTATGATGAGCTCTTCTCGTTTTTCGTGGTTCGGAGCAGCTCTTTCGCCATTGACGAGAAGGATTGAGCACCATGAGCCATGTCTGCGGACCGAAGATTAATGCCCTGCAGGAAGCACATTTGTACATGTTAATGCCCTTTCAGGTTTATGCAGGATGTTCTTTATAGGTGTCTTCCGTGACATTCATATGGAAATTGGAAAGTTTTGCAGAACATAGGGAAATTGGGAACGAGAGAACTTCTTTGTTCGGGGAAACTGAATTACACGGTAGGTCCCGTACAAAGCAACATGGTAATAGGAATAGGCATAATACTATCAGTAGGGAAGCAAAATGCTGCTTACCTCCAATTTTTTGATGTTCTCTTGCAGCTTGTTTCCAATCATTTTTGGAACACTGGTTGAGTCCTGTTCAGATCAACAATGAAGGAAAGGTAAGTGAATGCATCAACTAGTCACATTTCTTCCCTTGAGGGGAAATAACCTATTATGTTGTGCACTATTCTACGCATTGCTAATACGATTCCATGTAGATGGTCATCAATCGGAGTAGATCAGCCTGTCTATGGACATAAATGTGCAGGTCATAATTTCAATGATATACTGGCGCTTCTATGCACTCACATCACTTGTTGCATATCCATACTTCATCTTTATCTGGTCAACTTGTCTAACTGATGGTTCATCTTCAGGCTTCTTATTTTCTGTATTCACCTTTTCTTCTGTTCTGGGCTTCAGTTTTCCTGCATATTAAACATTTGAACAACATATCACACTAAAATAGTTGAACTAGAGCGCTAATTTTGAAACGCCGCACCTTGGATTGCAAAGTTAATTACAAACATCTTAGTATAATACTTTTCTGACCTCTAAGAGCCTGGAGTCCCTTGCTGAATTTCTGTTTGCTTAGACCTGCGAAGTGCGGTCCTTTCTGCTTTTGTGTGTTGTCTTCAATGTCGATATCATCTTCAGAAAGAAACATATTAGAGTAAGTATACCCAGAAAAAGTAATGATTCTTCTAAAAATTACTGTAATAAGGTGTTCTAAAAAGTGATAGGTGCCAGGCAGACGATGTGGTAGTGGGGCTAGCGCCTAGTTGGGCTAGGCGGGAGGAAGGCACCTAGGGCCTTTTAGAACTGTGAACAACTGAACATCGTATACCTATGTCTAGCTCAATATTTTCATCATCTTCCAGTGAACTGCTCCTCCTCGCAGATGGTGGAGTGAAGTTCGCTGATGAAAATATTGAGGCCAGTTCTTCAGATGTTGTTGCGATGAATTGTCCATTGCCATTTGCATAACTCTCGTTTGCCTTGCTCCCTTTAGTGTCTTTCATAATCATCCCAAATAAGCCCTGGAGAATTTCCATTATCAGAAAGAAAGATACACAGATGCCTCAACTGACCATAAGATTAATCAGTTACCTTTTTCTTTTCTTTGGGAGACTTAACCACACAGGAAGATTCTTCCCTGAGAGGGCGGTCTTTTCTGTATACCATATTAATACTGTCTACATGCCTGCGTACAAACCGCACGCTTAGATAACTATGTTAAAAATTGTAAGTTCAGCTCGAAATAAATAATGAAATCATTGTGCCCGCTATTTGACGATCATAATAGGAGCTCTAGAATGGCTCAAGGGGTCTCTGGTAGTGCACTAAATTGCAAAGCTCCATTATTGGTAAACAAGGTCAACTATTCATCATTACCAAAGTTATAAACTAACCATGCTACCATACCTGTAGATGTCATCTTGACAGAGAGTAGAGAAAAAATATGTCTCCTCTCCCTTAATCTGTATAATCAAAGAAACTATTTATAAGTAAAAGCTACTTTTAAAATCATGAATAGAGCTATACTGAAGTTACTACAGAAGATGTCTCAAAAAGTAAAGTGATAGTGCAATCCATACCAAGATGATTTCTCCATCAGATGAACATGTTATGGAACTAGAGGAATTCAAGTTTTTTGAATGTACAAAACCTCGTAAAGAGGCTTCTTTCAACAAGGATAAATCTGGGAGGGACCTGCAGTTTCATAAATACACTAGAATTCATCGACTTCATTTGAATGCCCTCGACCCCTCGTGCAAAGTTTTCAACTCAGCTGTATTCTCACCTTGTTTCTACTTTTCCGTTGGAGAAGACTAGTACAATTCCAATTTCAGAAGAAGCACCATGGATAACAGATGCAAAACAACAGCTACCATTTAACTTTTTCTTATTAGTTATCTTCTTCATTCCCTGCACAAAGGAAAGCTCCATATGAACAACAACACTCACATAAAAACAGAAACTTCTGAGATAACTGGAAATACAAATACCTGAATCGCATGGCTCAAGGAAAATAAGCGGATTGCATCTTCTGTGCAAAGCAACAGCAAAGATTCCTTCAATGCTGTATCATGGTTATCAGATCCTGGTGCTTCGTTTGGAGATAACTCTGGATGATGGCATTATGTGGCTTTAGAATGGCATAATAGCGCGGTAATAGTACCTTGTGGGGTTGGTGGGTAGATATACAAAATAAGGATTATTATGCAAGATCATATAGCTCACCCAATGTCTGCAACAGAAGGGCTCTTGTGGGTCTGTTTGTCTGAACCGGGTTGGCATTCAAAAGTTTTCCAGTTTCTTCCTCGAGAATACAAATAGAAGAATCTTCCATTCCTACTATCAGAAGATCCTTATCGTACCCATTGTGGCTGTAGAGTTCAAATTGCAAGGAGGCAATTCCACCAGAGACACGACACTCAAGCTGTTTTTGATACAATATAGTAGCATCATCTACTTTGATAACTGATACCTGAAACATGTTTTTCCAGACATGTCACTTTCTTGGTTGAATAATGAGCTCAAATTTTGAGTTGAATAACCATATTTAACGAACTGCTTTCATGAGATAAATGATTGTGTGACAGTTCCTCTATCTCTTTAAAATAGTCATCAACACAATAAATAACATACATGACATGAGTCACTTCATATCAAGAATGGCAAACTGCAAAGTCTTCGAAGAAGTAACCACTATTTTGCTTAACAAGATACTAAAACTTGTTGAACTGCGAGTAATATTAACCATTTAACTTTAAAAATTTCTGTGAGATCGCATATCAAACATGATATTTAGTAGCTTTGAGTCTGCAATTTGACTATTGTAGACAGTGGTTAAATTTTAGTGCTACTATTTTGAAACTGTGATACTATGCTTTTATTGTGTTGATTAACGGTGCTTTGAGCCTAATAGTTCAGAAAATTGAGAACATTTTGCACAATGGACAAATTTCTTACAATTCCTTTTTCTGTCCCAACAGCAAAATGCTTCGAATTAGAGATCATAGAGGTTGAGGTTACAGCTCCCTTGAGCTTTATACTTCTTGCATCGTAGTTATCCCCTTGCTTTCCTAATGAGTCACAAAAATTCTGGTTAACTAACATAGAGAAATTCCATAGACTTAGATATAAAAACATTATTAAAAAGATACATCTACCAGATGATAAGATCAGGCAGTACTGAACTGCTGACAGCCATTTATTAAGCTTATACCTCATATATAAAATATATAAATTGTTTCTACTTGTGGACACCAAAATCAACCAAACATATATAACTCTTGAGAAACTCCACATTATACGCCTGTCCTTTCTTTTAAAATTAATGCAGCAAACTCCGCATCATCTCTTACTTTTAATTGAAAGTTCACAGTTCGCCCATGGAAACCCTATAAACAACCTTATTATGATAGTTTAGAACTCGGCCAGACAAGCCGCAAACTCATGCTTATTTACTGAAAGGAGGTGATCTTATACTCGGGTAATCCAAACGTGATAATGAATGTATACTAACCATCCATTAGTTTAATGCGCCAAAAAATCACTGAATGTGCTAAAATTTAACTGGTAAATTGCAAAGTTTGCAGTAATATTATTGAAATTATTCTAGTGCAAACCCTTTCATAGAATCAACAACCAAGTTACTATATAGGTAGATGGAAGCACAACCCCTGAGCAAGTTAGTACCTTGTAAAATGGATAATATATTGTCGCTAGAGTCCTTTTTGAATGTGATTACGCGGACCTGGAAAGAAGAAATAAATGTCAATGCACTGGAAGTGTATTTAACACATAAACTAGAAACCTCCTGGTAGCCGTGGAATAGCTTACTGTTCCACCCTGATCCCCAGATATAAGAATGCTGGAGGACATATCAAACTGCAATGAAGTAATACGGGCTCGACTTGATGTATTGTCTTCATGCTGTGAAGTTATTAGATGGTTATTAGAATGAAGTTGAACACGGCAGTTCGTATAAGAATTCATAATTGTATAACACTTGGCAAAAAAGTTGGGATTTGATGCTACCTGCTGCTTTATCATAAAAATCTGCAGCAGAAGAGGACATGATGCATCCCAAAAGCTTATGGTTCCATCCATATGTCCAGTTATACAAAGATTCCTGGTTTTATGGATGTTGCTAAGACTTGCAGATATCTGACCTTTATCCTTCATTGAAAGCAGCCATGGATATTTGGAGGCCAATGTTGAAAAATAATCCTGTCCATTAAAAAGATGAAGCTGTCTGGTCAAAGAGTTCACAGTTGTTTGCAGGTATAATTTACAAATCTATACATGCCTCATTAGCTGTTGCTGTACGGTCACTTGTGTAGAACTTTGCAACATTGATGCCCGAATCACCATACGGTTGTTTCACAAATGAGTGGCTTGGAAGTGTTGGTGGTGATCTAGACTGAGATTGAAGAAGGTAGCGCTCAATTTCTGAATCATCGTATAAACAGATTTGACCAGATTTCAACAAGAGAACAAGAACAGTCTGTCTTTGCTTATTTGGGTCGCTAAGGCCTGTAACAAACTCCATTCCTTGACAAGCTTCTGTGAGGGGCAATACCATCTTTACTATTCGAGATTCACTCTCTTCATTCAGAATCAGGACCTGTGTCCAGAAAACACAAATGAAAGATTGAACGAAGATGCATTTCTCACTAAACAAAAATACCAAGACATCTTATCCACGTGAACCAGCACTATATTCTTCAGAAAGAAATCAACCGTTCCAAGTTCAAATAATGCTTTGGACATGGATCTTTTGTCTGGTTGCTGGAAAAATGACACCCAATCCGTTGCCCTTTGGGTGAGCATTTACTTTGAGTACCCATAATTTTTTATTTGTTCAAGTCAGTCCCAAAACCAGTAGATCATCCAGTCTAAATCGGCCTGTTACCAATCGATACGCTTCTTAAAACCCTAGAAAATGTAATACTGAGAAGCAAAATCATACAACCTGAATTTCGTATTCAAAAGGGCCAGAGGCCAGAGAAAACCGGTATCTGACAACCTGATAGTTATTTAGTGATAGTCCTGGCAGACAGATATGATGAAATTTACGGCTCCAATTATTTGCAATTAGCTAAAGTTTGCTAAGATATGATGTGAGTTCTAATAACTAAAATGTCATTTGGGATAACAATATCCATATGGAAAGCATGCACTTGAAAAGTATGGCAGAAAATCAGGAACATTATAAAAACCGCTGTGAAAATATTTCAGTGTTTCTACCTGGTATAGGTATGCATGTTCGCTGAATCCATTAATATACAAACGTCCAGACTTCCCATCAGTAGGAACCCATCTCAAAGAGATTATTGGCACCTTGTCTAGCTTGTATCCAAGGTTAAGCCTCTGAAGTGGTAGATTCTGATTACTCGAAGATGAGGAATTTTCTGCACTGAAAATATCAGGAATAGCCCAAAGGTAGATATCACCACTGTCATATCCAATAGCAACTTTGCTTCCCTTGGAACAAGCCCAGCATGACGATGTCACATTTTTCTCCTCCTGGTGCGATTGTTGTTGCGTAGTTCTACCGGATACGAATACCACTTTGCTTGCCTTAATATCCCATAAAGTCATGACACCATCTCTGAATATAATGAGCAACCTGAGAGGAAGAGTGCACCTTAATCAGACATTTCACTATGCCTACAGAGGGGCATGAATTAACGAATTATGGAAGATCAATCTGAATATGACATGGCTGAAAAGCTGCAATAATTCGTGCCAAACTGCGGTAATGAGATTGAGACCAACCTGTTAGATTCAGCCAAAGGCTGTGGCGATACAAATACAATTTCTACCCCGTTACCGCCATTTCCCGTGGAACCTTCAATAACAAATCAAACTGAATGTGAATTTCAGTTGCCAATTACATTGGCTTATTGAGACGATTTGCATTAATATTGTTGTTGTGAAATTTCTCTCTGAAAGTTTAACAAATATCTGGATGGGAATGATATTTAACATATCATTGCAAACAAAATAAAAGAAAGTGTAGAAGAATAAACAAAGTTCAGTATGCAGTTAGCCTTAAAAGAAAGCTGAGTATGCAACATAGAGATATATACTGATATTCCAGAGACGGCATATATTTTCTAGTTTGCAGATTGTTTGGTTTAACAGGCTTCTGGTTCCTTTTTCGATAATTTTCGTTCTGCTTTGGCCTTTTTTTTGTATTTGTGCCATCTGGCATCTGGGCAGGCCTGCATCTGGGTGATTTCTCACTAATACAAAACTGACAGGCATTTTTATGCGTGTCCGAGGGAAAAAAAACAGAGAGACGACATACCATAAGATTCAGCAAAAGGAATGCAATACGGCAGGTCAACTAGACACCTTTGACCCAAGTCAAGCTTGAACAAGGACACATTTCCAAAACTATCTCCTGCATATCTGCGCAGCCCAGAATTCTCGTTAGCACACTTGACCCATCAAGATCCATGCCGCAGTACCAGTGCATTCAGTAACCATCACTTACATGTAGAAACTCTTCTGCAGCACTGTGAACGCGGTTATTTGCTTCTCAAAGGGATGCAGATAACACAGCCTCTTGGTGTCGATGTCCCAGACCTGCAAACGACGCTCTTTTGGGTCAACAACGCATGGAAAAATAGGACCACATTTAGTGAATGGACCAAGAGAATGAATGTGTGGGAGTAGACGTGCCTCGATCTGGTTCTGAGTGTTGACGCTCAGGAGAACCCCTTGGCCATCGGCGAACTGAAAGTGAGCGTCGGATTCAGGCACATCGATCCAAGTTCAGCAATGCGGCACTGGACACGGAATAGCAATGGGATTGGAAGCAGGTGGTGAGTGGTACCTGCAGGAACTTGGAGCGGATGGGGGAGGGGGACTGGAGCAGCGCCTGCGTGTTGTCGCGGCCGAGCAGCTTGATCTGCCCATTCCTGCAGGCGCGCGGCGGAGCAGAGGGCGTCAGCGACGGCGGGGAGAGGTCGGTGGGCGGCGTGTCCGCCGGAACTCGGAACGGAAGGGAAGCAGCAAGCAAGCGGGTGGGGTTTGTTGGGAGCTGTCGGCGGGTTACCTGGTGGCGACGGCGAGGACGTGGAGGAGGGGGTCGTAGGCGAGGAGGGCGGCGTCGGCGGGGACGCCGTAGTGGAAGGCCAGCCGCGGGCTCACGTCCTCGGCGCGCAGCCCGCCGATGCCGCCGCTGTGCTGCTGCGAAGAAGTTAAGAAGGATTAGAGGCATACGGGAAATGGAACGCAGCTGCTTCCGTAGCATAGTGGTATTGCGTTCGCTTCGTAAGCGAAAGGCCGCGAGTTCGATCCTCGCCGGGAGCTCTCTCTTTTTTTGTTCTTCGTAACTGATGAAGTAATTTAAATTCACTCCACCTAAAATATCACTTTCAAACTAGAAATGTTTGTCTCTGACAAAAATAATAAATGAAGGAAAAGGACGAGATAGATCCTGGTTCCTTACTGTACTTATGTAAGGCCATGTACGTGTCAGTATGTCCTGATCTCCCGGCCCATGAGCTCAGCCGGCCAAGCACATGGCCGGTCACATCGAAATGAGCACGCAGTAGTAGCAGTATCTAATAAACGACCAGGTGGCGTGATCTAATTAGCCCCGAGAAATCATGATGCCAACGGACTGGTACACGCGGCAGGCTAGTGCAATTTCAAAATAAGATTCATGTCCTAACTTAATCTAAAGCATTTCACAATTCCCAGTTTTTTTAAATCATCATAAATCTTTTTCGAGAGTGAATGATCACAAATCTCAAGTGTGTTGCTGTCAGTGCCTGCCCTAGTCTCAAGTGTGTTGCTGTCAGTTGCCCTACTATGAAGTTATAATACTACCTTTTTTCCCTTAAAAAAAGGAAAATCACGCATCACCACATCAGGCCCCTGTCTTTAGCAAGAGTTGCCCTACATGCTTACTTGTCCTAGGTCTCTCACTGCAAGAGCGAGTAATTTTGCAGAGAGTCGAGGCATATGATGGAAAATAATTTTGGAAACGGCATGATATGAAACACTTGCGCTTATTATACAAGCCAAAGCCGGATACTGAAATCGACAGCCGCGACTGAACAACGCCCCCTGTAAAACAGTCGTCGGTGACTGCAGGCCAAAGCCGGCAAGCCTACGCTGAACCGAAGCAAGCGAACCTCGTTGTCTCGTTGATCTCCAAGGACCGGCCTACTAGGCTATTTTATATCAACCCCACAGTATTGTAATCCATCCAATCTATGCATCGAACCTGGTCAATCTACCAAAATTTCTTATCCATCTCGATCGGTCGCCTCAGTGTTGGTGCCACGGCACTGGGTAGGATCATTTCCGCAGCGACTAAACAATGCATCCTTTGCTTGGACGATATTAATGAGGTCACATGGACTTGCAGAGCCGCCTTAAATTTGTGAATCGTACATGAGTCCATGGCCATCTGTGGGTGTTTCAAATTCGAACGGAGCTCGGATCGAAACAAGGACGCGAGCGCGACACTCCGTCTCTGACGAGGCAGGGCGACATTGGGGGACGGCGTCAACGAGGCAACATTCTTTTCTTTTCTTGTTCGCACGGCGAAAATAAGGAAATGAGCAGAAAGTGACATTTTTCCAAGGATTACGTCCGAATTCGGTCGGTGGAGAAGGGGATGAGTGGCATCAACAACTACTCCCCAGTCAGGAAAAGAAAAGAGACCATTCTAGGATTACTACTCACCCTCGAATCGAATCTACTACGTACATGCTGTAGCAAAGTTGTCGTAATCCACACAGAATCGACCGAGAACAAGGAAGCTGATAGATCGGAGTACTGGTAAAATGGCAGCAGAGAGCATTGGACTGGATGGGATCGAGCGAGCGAGCGAGAGAGAGAGAGGTTATATACCTTCTTGGAGGCCTTCTCCACGAGCTTCTTGACGAACATGGCCGATCCACGGCGACCAAGGCAGAATCCAACGAAGAATCCACTCGCAGGTGAACCAGGATCGACGCCTCTCTTCTGTACCCGAAGCAGCAGCAGCAGTTGTCAACTTGGCCTTCAGGAACCGCAGGAGGGAATGAATCGACGGAGGAAACCGAGGACGAAACCGTGGACGGAGGCAGGGGGGGAAGAAGGGGGTGTCAGACGGACAGGGGAGCAAGGGGAGTTTTGTGTTGGGAGGGCAGTTAAGGATTAGGTTGAGAGAGATCGATGCTACAGACACTGTCGAGTGAGAGAGCGGAGGGGGGTTTAAAAAGGAAGGAGGGAGGAGCCAGCCAGGGACCGCAAACCGACGCGGAATAATAATCCCGGGCTCCCGGTTCGACGATGGGCCAGGGCGTGATCCGGTACGTGCACTTGGCATCGCCTCGACGCAACCGAGAAATAATGAAATCTGTCCTGACGACGTGCCTTTTCCCTTCAACCACCTTCGTTCGTTCATGCTGTCTGTCAGCAGAGGAAGGGTAACGTGGCAGCGAGGCGACTCTCGACGAACGAGTCGGTCCAGTCGGTGTGAGGTTGTCAGCCGGTCCTCCACTGCTCCACATATGGAATGTACTGAAGAAGGAAGAAGCAGGCAGCGCCGAGGAAGGAAAGGAGAGCTGGCCATGGGCGTGGCGTTACTACTGGTTGCTTGTTTTGGAGAGGGCACTTTCTTGTGCGCTGATGGCATTGGCTGGATTCTGGAGAGGCCATAAGTGGTGTGCTTATCTGCCCTGTCCTATTTTGCCAAGTATCAATTGCTTGCTAAATTCAGGGATGTGGTAGTAATCGGTTGCAGATTCAGGGATTGTGGTGGAGATGATCGGATGCGATGGGATGGGTGGGGGTGTGTGGGACAGAGAACCCACCGTCCACGGATGGTCGGTGCCAGCAAGGTCGGGAATAGTAGTATAGGACGGTTTCTGTGTTTTGAGGTGTGCTTGCCAGGTGTCAGCACGCGAGAGGAACGGATAACGGAGGAATGAGGGTGTAGGGCACACCTACGTGAGAGTGAGGTTAACAAGGTTCACTAAAGGCAAAATTTCATGTTTTGACCCTTTTGACAAAAAAATTTAAGCCTTTTTTGGTCAAATGATAGGATTATAGTAGGAATAGGAATTTTGTAGGAAATGAGATGACGTGTATCTCAAATCCTATGAGTAGGAATGAGAAACGAGATGTCATTTGGTTGACACCAAAGGAATTTTTCCATTGAGTCTAGACTCATTTTTATTTTCCTATGAAATATGGAGGATAGGAACCAATCCTATGTAGGAATAGAAATCCATTCCTATGAACCAAAGGGCTCTAAAGGGAAAAATCTTATAAGAATCCTATCCTCTAGAATTCCTATAAAATTCCTCCAAACCAAAGGAGGCCTTAGGATCTGACCCTGGTTTCAAAAAAATTCGGGATTTGACCCTTTTGCTACTGCCAGGGGCTCTGGCGGTAGAATTAGACAACCTACCGCCAAAGCACCTGGCGGTAGGGTGCCGACGGAGGGGGACGACGGCCGTTTCACTGCGCTGACGTGGATAAGTACCTACCGCCAGGGGGCCTGGCGGTAGCCTGTCTAACCCTACCGCCAGATCCCCTGGCGGTAGGGTGTGGCAGGGTTTTGCCGCAACCTTCTGTAACGAAATGTACAATGGACCTGGCGGTAGGTTCACCCTATCGCCATGGGGGCAGGCGGTAGGCTGTGTGACCCTACCGCCAGGTCGGTCCTATGTTTTTCCAGTGTAAAGCTTCTGTAACGAAAAATGCAAGGGCCCTAGCGGTAGGTGAGCCCTACCGTCATGGGGGCTGGCGGTAGGGTGTCTGACCCTACCGTCAGGGGCCTTGGCCGTAGGGTCCTCTGTTTTGTTGTTTCTAGTTCATTTGGTTGCTTGTTTTCGAATTCAATATGACAACAAGTTTTACAAATATGACAACAATACCACAGATTTTAAACAATTAAACTTGGGCATCACATAGATCCACATTAGATAACTTGTGCATATAACATTTCAAACGAACTTCAACGGAGTTCCACATAGTAGCAAACACATAGATCCACAAATAGCAAACACATAGTTCCACGTAGTTTCACAACCACTAGACAAGTTCAACCAAACGAAGTTCAACCAAACTAAAAGAGCCAAGTATCAAAGAGCATAATCAGTTGCTCCTTCCCCTCTTGGAGGTACGGTCCTCGTTACTCTTTGAACGAGTCTCTCTGGTCTTCTTCTTGGGCCGGCGAGGAACCGGTCTCTGGAAAGGGTCCGGACTCAACAAATCCTTCTTCTTCGGATTCCTCTTCGGTAGCTGAGATGCTTGAGATGTTTGAGTTGGTGGAGGTCCATACTCTTCATCGTACTCCTCCTCCCCGTTGCTCTCCTCCTCCTCTCCTTCTTCATGTGTGGCCTCCTCCTCGTCCTCCCCAACCAACCTAGATGACGAGGGAGCATGGCTCGATGAGCCGATGAGGTCCTGTGTGGCTTTCCTCTCCACGTCTTTACGGTACCTCCGTCGGTTCCACTCCGTCACATGAGTTTTATGCTCCTCTCCCCAGTCTATGATTGACTGATTCTTCTGCCGGCTCATCCTGCAAGGCATAAGCAACAAGAATCATCATAAGCAACAAGAAACATGATAAGCGTAATGAAATCATGGGCACGGAGAACAAAGCGCTCACAGGTGGAGCGCGTGGCCGCCGGTATCGGTGGGCTGGCCCGGCGGGGTATGCTGATAAATCCCAAACTGCGTGGCCACGCGGTGTGGCAAGTGCCACTCGACGGCGTACAAACAGATCATGGGCACAATGCACCGCCAGAGACCACGGTCCGCATCGCACATCACGTTCAGATCAAAGTCCCACTCTCGGTCATGATACAACCACCAGTTTACCTGTTACATATTCATTGGTAAGTTCCCACTCTCGGTCAAAAGTGGAATCAAAGAGAAAGGTGTTGAGCGAGTTCATATACCTGCGTATGCGTCAAAGCGTCCAACTCCTTGGTGTAGGTCTTGTACGAAGTCTTGTTTAGGCCCGTGTAGAGTTTGACAACGTCCCACTCGTAAGCTACGGTGGGGTGTCGAGTCTCGTCGCCGTCTTTGCTATAGGCACCCCATGGGCGTCTTGGCAACTTCTCCGGACGCCCCACCGGCAGCCGCTCCCACATCCAAATGGAGAAGGCCCAGACAAAGCCACCCATATTGGACTTGTCTCCCGTCCTCTGCGTTGCGTCGTCAAGCTGCAAAACATCAAATGAGGATCAGATATAAGAAAATGTCATGGACACACTTTCGTAGGTAGGTAGGGAATTAGATCCTCTCTTACCGAACGGTATAGGTAGGCGAGAGATGCGGTCCCCCAACTGTACCCTGCCTCCCAGTCCGCTAGGAAGAAGAGATACGACCAGTTGGCAGAGTTCCCGGAGCTGTCTAGAAACACGACCTCCATGAGAAGATACCACAGGTAGGCCCTCGCGTACCACTCCACAGTCGTCTCGTCGGCGCCTTCGGGGCATTTCTGCCGGTGCTCCGAGAGCCAGGTCAATGGCACACCGGATGTACGGTTACCCTTGACAGCAGGGCAGTCGCCGATGAGGGCTGCAACCCTCTGCTGCCAGTTGGTCCTCTCCACTCGCCCGGTGAGTGCATGACCCTCGATCGGCATGACAGTAATCATCGCCCAATCCTCGAGGGTCACCGTCATCTCCCCGCATGGCAGATGGAAAGAATGGGTCTTCGGTCGCCACCGGTCAATCAACGCCGTCAGAGCTGCGTGGACAAGCATCGGTGGCTGACGCTTGAACTGCAACACAAAACCCAACAGACGGGCTCTCTTGAAGAACGGCGCGTAGCGCTCGTCGTAGTCCATATGCCCATGAACCCCGTGACCCCTCATGCGCAGTGCCTGGAGCATCTATCAAAAAGTGAACGCCAAAAGTTAGGAAATTATTTTCATCAATCCGAAAACTTTCATCAAAATTTCATTCATATCACTTACCTCTCCGTTCTCTATGAACCGAGCACGATGACCCTTGTCGAATGCCCAGTCCAGCATGGAGTACCGTGGGCCGATGTTGTCCGCAAGAGGTGGCCGCCTTAATAAAATTTCATAAACAAAACCACCATAAGCATAAAGCATACATAAACAAAAAATGAACTCAAATCATATCAACATGCATCATATCAAAATAAATTTTAAGCATATTCCTCCAACAACAACTACTACACATGATGGATCAAATCATATTGACATGCATCATATCAAAAAAAAATCCTCCAACATACATCATATCATCATATTTTTAAATAAAATTTTCCAAACAACATCTTCATATCATCATATCAACATGCATCATCAAACTAGGGTTCATCTTTACACTAGATCATATCATCATATCAACATGCATCATCAGACTAGGGTTCATCCTCATATCAACATTACATCATAATTTTTTTAACAAAAAAATTATGAACTACGGTTCATCTTCACACTAACATATGAACTATTTATTAGAGTTCATATCCAATACCACTGGTTACTAAAGAACTAAGAACTACAACTACAATCAATCTTAGGTGAATTTTTTTTCCAATTTAAGTTCAAAAATATGAGGGATTTCAAGCAAATAATGCGTCGAATCAGAAGCAAGTTTGCAAAAACTAATTGGAGGGATTGGAGGAGCTTACGTTTCACTCTTCGGGGCCATCTCGATCCGCAAAAACGGTGAAGAATCGGTGAAGATCCGAGGGGGGAGTGGAGGAGATGAGAGAGGGGCGACTTGGGGGAGAAAATGAGGAACTGCCGACGGGGGGGGGGAGGGAGGGGGAGGGGTGGAGAGATGGGCAGGGGCGCGGGGGTTTCGGGGCAAATAACTGCCCGCACCCTACCGCCAGGGGCTCTGGCGGTAGGGTTAGACAGTCTACCGCTAGTTCCCCTGGCGGTAGGGTGCGACGGAGGGGGATGGTGGCCGTTTCTGCGTGCTGACGTGGAAAGTACCCTACCACCATGGGCCTTGGCGGTAGGCTGTCTAACCCTATCGCCAGAGCCCCTGGCGGTAGGAAAAAGGGTCAAATCCTGAAAAAATTTCAAACCAGTGTCAGATCCTGAAATTCTTTGTCAAAAGGGTCAAAACATGAAATTTTGCCTTCACTGAACGCTGACAAACTCAACGACTAGTCTGAAATGCGAAACGTCATACTTACCAGGCAAAACACAGGAGAGGAAAAGAAGGTCCAGGCAGGTTTGGGTCGCAAAAGTGTCATCGATCCTTGATCACGTCTCATAAAAATGTGCCAATGGCTGAATCATGTATACTATGTTCCTAGGCTCGAAAGGAGGTTTGTAATGCAATTCAGACCATCTCCAACAGCCGCGCTGAAAAAATAGTGCTTTTTGCGTGGGCTACCGCTCCAGGCGCTCCAGTGAAGACGTAAAAACTGCGTGCGCGGCATATCTAGTTCAGCGCGCGCGCCGAAACACCATCGCGCGCCGCTTATTTGCTGCGCCCGCTCGTGCGCGCTGGACTCTCGAGCGCTCGCTCACAACTCCACCTACCCCATCCAGCCGCTGGCGCCGCTGCCGCCCACGCCACCCCATTTCTTCCGGCAACCGTTCTGGCGCTTCCCCGGCCTATCCCCGCGCCGCCACGGCTTCCTCCGTCTCCCTCTAGTCACCGCCGCTCGTCGCGCGCGGTAGTCCTCCGACGAACAGCGCCCGGCCACCCACTGCCGCTCGGCGCCCGCAAGGTGTTCGACAAAACGCCCGCAAGGTATGTATTGCTTCAACTTCACATTTTTACATGAATTTGGTGCATGTTGTTTGTAGTTTTTATAGCCTAGTTTAAATTGAACATTGTAGATGAGTTCGTCATATGATTCTTCCGAAGAAGAATTTGATATGAAAGAGGAGGAGGATCTTGCAATGATCCTAGCTATGCACATCAATAAAAAACCGAAGCACGGTGGTTCGGTTATGGGTCGGCAGAAAATTTGGAGGGATAGGATCGATGCCCACAATAGACTGATGAGGCACTATTTTGTGGAGAATCCCACATCCCCGAGTCGTACTTTCGTCGTCGGTTTAGGATGAGCACCAAGTTGTTCAAGCGCATTGCAAAGAAACTAGCGAGCCATGACCGGTTTTTTCAGCAAAGGAGGAATGCCGCCGGAGAGCTCGGGCATAGCACCTTTCAGAAGGTGACAACCGCTTTGCGTATGTTGGCATACGGTATCCCCGCTGATCTAGTTGATGATCACTTAGCCATGGGTGAGAGCCAAGCCATCATGTGTGTCAAGCGCTTCACAGCCGAAATTGTGCAAGTGTTTGGCCAGGAGTATTTGAGATCTCCCAGTGCTGAAGACGCCACAAGGCTATTGGAGATGAACAAAGCTCACGTCTTCCCAAGTATGCTTGGCTCAATAGATTGCATGCATTGAAGTTGGAAGAATTGTCCTAAGGCATGTCATGGGCAATTCCACGGCCAAAAAAGGGTTCCACTATAATCCTTAAAGCGGTGGCCGATCAAGAGACTTGGATTTGGCATGCTTTTTTTTGGAATGCCTGGATCTTTGAATGAAATCAATGTTGTCAACCAGTCACTACTGATGAATAAGATTGCAAATGGTGAACTGCCACCGGTGCAGTTTGTAGCAAATGGACGTACATACAACTATGACTACTATCTTGCGGATGGCATCTACCTAAAGTGGCAAACATTTGTGAAGCCGTTGAAAAAAGGAAGGTAAGAAAAATCTTAATTTCCACAATGCTCAGGCGGCGGCTAGAAAAGACGTGGAGAGAGTTTTGGGGATTTTGCAAGCCCAATTTGCTATTCTAAGAGGACCGGCTAGATTTTAGGATCAAAAATGCTTTGGTACATCATGCACGCTTGTGTGATCATGCACAATATGATCATCGAGAATGAGCGTGGCCAAGATGTAGACTATTCTCACTATGAGCTCTTGGGACATCCCGTGCGAGTGTGGCGGAGGGCTGAAAGGGTGGCCTGTTTTGTTGCCTCCCATCATGCCATTCGATGTCCCGAAGCACATGATGATCTTCAGAATGATCTCATTGAGGAGTGGTGGGCTTGGAATGGCCGACAAAATGCATCATGATTTGTGTGTTTGATGTTGTATTGTTGAACTATTTGTTGTATTGAAAGATAAACTATTTGTTTGAGTTGTAATAATGAAATTGAACTATTTATTGTTGATTTATTTTGTTTGTGTTTAATTTTCTTGCTTGTGTTTGGAGCGCATATGTTGTTTGTGCGAGAGCGCGCGCTGCATTTTAGCGTGCCTGCTGGAGCTACACGCGCGCTAAATTTATCGCGGCCGCTGGAACTAGTGCTCCTCGCCTCGTCAAAGTAGGCGATCGGCGCGCTGTAAATTGATTTTTAGCGTGCCGCACATTGGGCAGCTGTTGGAGATGCTCTCATGAGTTTTCGAACGACGGGGAAATTCCAATAGGTTTCAACGATATTTTCCTAGTTCTTATTCCCAAGGTCAAAAGCCCGGACCTTCTCTCTCATTTCCGGCCCATTGGTCTGTGTAATGTTTTGTACGAAAAAGCGGCAAGGGTTCTTGAAAACAGATGAAAAGGGTGTTCCTATTCTGATCCCCTAAGAGCACAGTGCCTCGTTTCGGGTAGGCTTATCATGGACAATGTGTTAGTTACTTATGAGTGCGTGTGTGCAATCAAGAAGTGGAGAAGGAGGCAAACTTTGCATGCAATAAAGCTATACATGATGAAAGCCTATGATCGAGTTGAGTGGATTTTCTAGAGGAGATGATCACTAGTGAAAAAATACTTACACACAACTTTAATTGATTGATCATCACTACTCAAGTTTATTTGGAGAGGTGCCACCACAAACACACTCTTTCTCAACAGGCTTCAGCTTGCTTCGATGGACTTGGCGCACCTAGAAGCAGCATTTATAGGGGATGAGGTCAAGAAGGTGGTGAAGGACATGCCACCGGATAAGGCGCCGGGGCCGGATGGTTTCACTAGCAAATTTCTGCATCTTGCTGGCACATAATTAAGTGCGACTTAATGAGGCCTCTCCAATCTTTCTATCATGGTGACATGCATGGATTGCCGACAATTGACAAAGCGGTAGTTTATTGGCTTCTCAAGATGGATGGGGCGATGGACATAAAGGACTTCAGGCAAATTAGCTTAGTGCATGGATCAGTCAAAATCTTCGACAAGATACTTGCAACAAGGCTCGTAGAGGATCTACCAAAACTTATGGTGAATCATCAAAGCGCCTTCGTGAAGGGACGCTCGATCCATGACAACTTTATGCTGGTACAATGCACGACATGACGCCTACACGCTCTCAAGGAATCTACGGTAATGCTCAAGCTTGATATTTCAAAAGCATTTGACTCAGTGAGGTGGCCATTCTTGTTGGAGGACATCAGAAGAATGGGCTTTTGCACGCAATGGATTGCTTAGATATGTGGTGAAGGAGTTCCCGGCATGCCGATCTACAATGGAAGGGGGATAAGGCAAGGCGATCCGCTCTCTCCCATGTTGTTTATTCTGATCATGGAGCCACTACACCAAATTTTGGGGATTGCAACAACTCGTGGAGTCCTTGATCCTCTGGCAACAAGGGGTATGAATCAGTGGCTCGCAATGTTTGTGGATGACATCATGATATTCTTAAAGCCACGTGATCAGGACTTGCAAGCTTGTGAGTCACTTATGCAGATGTTTGGGGAAGCCTCATGATTACTCATGGTGGATCAACTGGGAGTATGCTTACCAAAGTGGAAGGCTACTTCCATGCTAAAAGGTAGAAGATTGATCCTTGTGCAGTCTATGCTTTGCCTGATTCCAATCCATGTGATGCTGGCATGTTGCCCTTGGATATTCCTTAGAAAACAATCATGGCCACGATCAAAATGTATTGTGGCTTCTTGTGGTGTGCAAAGGCACAAGCCAATGGTGGGCAGTGCGCGGTGCCTTGGGAGATGGTGTGTAGTCCCAAATGGGCTGGTTGTTTAGGTATCCCAAACTTAGATGGCTAAATATCATGATGCAAGCATGGTGGCGCCAGTTACAAAGAGCTGATCCTAAGAGGCCATGGGCGGAGTTTCAAATACAAGTACCGAATGGATCTTTGTAACTTTTTCGATCAGCAACAAGGTTAGTGCTTGGCGATGGTCGTACACCAATGTTCTAGGAAGATAGATGGCTCAACCGGTACCGGGTACAAGAGATCGTGCCTAGCCTATATGAGCGTCTGGGTCACTACATGAGAGCTTCATGCATGGTTTGGCATGCGATACATACAGGAGAATGGGCACTGGACATTGGCCCGGAGCTCTCACCGCTAGAATTGCACGAATACTTCAACCTCTCGACTCAAGTGACGATGGTGCAACTTGATCCGGCAAGCAATGACTCCATTTCATGGGCCTGGGAGTCGGATGGATGGTTTTCCTCTAAATCGGCGTAGAAGGTAAAATTTTGGAGAAGAGAAGTGATCCCCACGCGGGAATTCACATGGAAGTCCAAGGCTCCTCTTCAATGTCGATATTTTGCATGGCTAGCAATTCAAAATAGGTGTTGGAATTTGGTTCGCCTTGCACGTAGAGGTCTCGATCACCAAGATGCATGCCGATTCTATGACCAAGAGGATGAAACCACAAATCACATCTTGATGGACTACATCTTTGCTCCACTGAACTAAAGTTTGCTTGGCTCTACACAAACCTGATTGGGCCCCATCCAATGGAACGAGATTGAGGGGGTGGTGCACCGACAGGGGAGGAACCGGACGAGAGAGAAAGGATATAAGAGTGATCACCCTTCTGGTTATGTGGGAGCTTTGGAAGCACCAAACGCAATTGTCTCGATGAGGCAATGCCGTCATGGAATCATGTAATGCACATAATTGAGAGTGAGGGTAATACATGGAAATGGGCGGGTTTACTTAAGGGTGATGTAGGTGCCTTTCGTGGGGCCACATCAGAATGGGCAAGTGTGAGAACATAGCATTACAATGATATGTGGATCAGTGGAGTTGGGTTTATATGGCATGTAAACACCAACCTAAAGGGGCTCTTTACCCCCACCTCCTTATTTAATCTCTCCCTAATAATAAAGCACGGATTGAGTCTCCGGGTTCACCGTCGCGCACTTTTTACAAAAGAGACCCCGTAGTTTCTGATATTAAACCCGCACTCCTTTTTTAAAGTGGCTAATCTGAAAAACGTTTCGTTAAAACAACCAAACCTCCGCCTCCTCCCCTGCTCTCCCATCATCCGCAGAAGCCCACCCAAGTCCTCGCTCGCTCGCCGAGATCCATGGCGGCCGCGGTGGCTGGGAGAGGATGCGCACGGGAGGAGGAGTTCAGCGAGCTGTTGTGGACCTGCTGTCCATCGTGCGGGCCAGCAACCGCTGCCGCTGCCAGCAGCAGGAGGCGCGGGCGGAGATCCCCTTGTGGGGCCGGCGCCGGCCGAGGAAGGCCCCGGCGGCGCCACTGAACGAGAAGCCCGCGGCCGATGACGATAGTAGCGAGGGCATCGCCAGCCCGGACACCACGCTTGCCTTCCCCGAGGACGACGAGGCGGCGGCGACGGACGACGAGGCCAAGGCCAGCGCACAAGACAAGGTGAGCCACCGAGCCGCGAGATCTGTGCCCGCCCGCCTCCCTCCGCCAATTTGGCCCGCTTTGATTTTGATTTCTTGCTGCTCCTTGACATGTTCGTCCTTCCCTCTGCCTCCACTCAGTGGCCGAGGTGGAGCTATAGGCCACCGAGGTTGCCTATGTCGTGGGTGAGGAGGAGGATGGCGAATGGGAAGCACCGAAGATTGACAACCCCAACTCCCCAAGTGTGAAGAGGCACCTGGTTGTGGTGAATGGAAGAGGCGGATGAAGCAGAATCCTTCCTACAAAGGCAAGTGGCATGCACCCCTGATTGACAACCCCAGCTACAAGGGAATCTGGAAGCCCCAAGATATCCCCAACCCTGAGTACTTTGAGCTTGACAAGCCTGACTTTGATCCAATTGCTGCTATTGGAATTGAGATTTGGACAATGCATGATGGCATCGTTTATGGCAATATTCTTTTTGCCGATGATTAGAAGGTAGCCACCTCTATCCTGGAGAAGACATGGAAGCCCAAGTTTGATGTTGAGAAGGAAAAAAGTAGATGGCTTAGTGGATCATCTAGCCTCCCACTTGGCAAGGTGCAGCGACCCTCTTCTTGTTTTCTCTTTCCCAAGAGCACATCATGGATTATCAGCAGGATTGAGCCGATGATCTAGATCGAGCAGGTCAAAGGAACTTGCCAGCAACACTCCTCTTTGATCTGGTATGTCGTTCATCTCGGGTGATTTCTACCCTGGAAAATAACATGGAACATCAAAAACTGCATTTTGAAAAGGTTACTGCAAACTTGATTTTATTTATCCTGCATTTATGAAAATTTATGAATAGGACAATCGTTCGTGTTTTCTTCCAGATGTTCTAATGTATAAAACGATGCCATGATAGTTGGCATTCATGCTTCAAGTATGAGATCAGCTCAACCATCTCCAATAGTCTTCTTTCTTGTTATCCAGGACTTAAAAGAGCAGAAAATCTTTGAACAAGGGGTGGATGGGGGTACACGGTTTGGTCCCCTGTGTAGAATAAAACAGTTTTATGATACATAGGCTACAATTTTCAGAACTGAAACACAGGTAGGTTCCAGTTGTGATTCTGATGTACAACTTCGATTAGTATTTATTCCCACTGGCTGTATATACTACCTATGAAATTTGTGGAATTTTGATCAAATTTGTAATGCATGGCCTATCAGCTTATTCTCTGTTATCTAGCTTGTTCATCTGTTAGCCCAGCTAAAATAATTCTGCTGTTTGTATTTGATTGAAAAATATCATGAGCTTACGAGTTGATTTCACATATTTATTTGACAAGCCCGGTTGTATTTGGCAACCTCTGGCTTAATTTTCAATTTGACAGGCCTATTGTTTAGTATGTCTGATATACCACGCAATTTGTACAAGAACCAAAGGATTATTGTAGTCTGCATGTGTGCATCCTCTGTAACTATCAGTCTATTATGATAACTGACAATAAATTATGATGGCATCCAAGGATTTGTACCCTGAATATAATGCTTTGCCATCACCTTAGATTATAAGTTTGATATTTTAGGAAGCGTGTTACTTAGAACAACTTATTAAGGTTATCTGAAAACATAGATTACACAAAACCTGAGTTTTTGGATGGACAAGAGCAAGTTGATTATGATGTTATCTTTTCTGCATAGCATGGACGCCCTGCACTGCCCCCACCAGGATTGCGCTGCCTTGCCCTGCCCGATCGATGCCGGCTACGTCGCTACACTCCCCACGGCCAGGTAAGTGCCTAGGCCAAGTAACAAGTTATCACATCTTCGTGATCCAGTTAAATGTGCCAATGGACAAGTACGTACCATCCTATAGATATTGTTGTCATTGTTCTTCTGTTGTCAGTATGACAAAAAAAAGAATTCATCCAGTCTAGGCCCTCCTCCTTAGTGCATGATGGTAATGTGTGTGTTGTGGTCAGCTTGCAGTGGCAGATAGTTCACAGTCCCAACTCCAGTGTTAACTCTGTTATTCTCTTACTAATACTTCCATAAGATAAGATTGTAAACTAAATCTGCTGTTGTGTCATATTATTATCATCTGATTACTAATTAAACTAATAGTAAGATATTTTATACCCTTTTGTAGATGGTGAAGACTTTGCAGGTGTTCAGAGAAATGATGTGCTATTCAAGGGGTTTGGGAGCACTAATAAAGAATCTCTTGCTGAACTTTTTGTACCACTAATGATTAAAGTGAGTTCTTTATAGTTTGCTTCAATTTATTGTAGGAGGATATCTAGTGCAAAAGCATAATTCGATGCAGCCATGCTTTTTTGTCGATGAATTTAATTTGACAATGTTCCTATATAGTTCCAGTTATAAATGTAGCCTTAGCTCCTTGCAGCAAACATCTCCACGTAAAGTTAACTCCACCATGTGTTCAACCTCTAAACTCACCTGACACCGCCTGTAATGGGATGACCTTGTTCATTTGAGCGATGACATTGTTGTCATTTGACCTTCAGATCATTTTCCTCTGAAATAGTGATTAATTAAGTAACTTTGTTCTTCAATATGATGATCCTCTTTCCTCAGAACATGATTAAGCCACATGATTCCATCATGTAGTGTATAGCTTGTCCTAGCTCAACTTACAGTTGTTATTTAGCTCCTCCATTTTCTAACAATGTGCACATGTCTACGTTTGGGAACCTTGGAAACAAAATGCAATTGCGATATTTGGGATTGAAAGCAAAAAAAAGGTGGGAAGCTGTCCCGTAATAACAAGGAAAGAGGGATTCCGTGAAAAAAGTGGGAAGCCAGACGTCCTGTAATAAGAAGAAAGTGTCCTAATAAGGAAGAATGGAGAGAACAAAGAAGGAAAGGAGGGATTCCGTGAATTGATAATAAAGAAGGAAAGGGAGAGATTTCTAGGATTGATATTAAAGAAGTAAACCAGCTAGAAATCAATCAAAAGTCTCCCCCTCAAAAAAATTTCATCCTCTGCCCTAGCTATAATCCCATGAACGAAGTTTTACCCTGTCCATAACTCGAGAGAAAATTATATTAGATTTATTTATTTATTGTTTATAATCACCGGGAAAAATTATGTTAGAAAATACTATGCCTAAGTCATAATAAAGAAATTATTTATTTATTGTTCATGTACAATAAATTTTTGAGAATTATAATGAAAAAGATAGTACCGGTTAAAAATAGGTGCTTGATTGTTGGGCACGAATAGTGTATGCTACACAGTCCCTAAACCTAGCCAACATTGCTTCATGAAAATTCGTGTTACCTCCGTAGTGAAGCAAAAAACATTGTACTAAAATGGACTTTACTATTTACGGTATAATGCGATATGTTTTGGGCATCACTAAGCAACTCCAACAAAGGCATGAAAAGATACTCACAACCAGGTAGATATCTCTATGATTTAAATTCCACACATCTTTAGTACACTTCTGAAATACGTTTATATTTTTCTGCAATACATATTTTTATGGCAGGATGGAGGATTTCAAAGAGTTTGTTCATGTCATCATGCCTGGCGGTGTGTCATGGAATGAGAGGGGGTCTTGAGCAATTGGGTTAGGAAAGTGTGGTTTTTTTTCACCCGATGCAACACACGGACATTTGTGCTAGTATATAGTACGCACACTTGTGCGTATTCGATAAAAAACTTTAATTGGTGGCGCGCCACTTTCAATCCATATCGCAACTATTTTTCTGAAATACCAATGGCGTGGGCATATTTCGTATGCCATCACTATTCCATTACTGGTGGCGTGACTAACAAATAGCACGCCATGAGTATGTGGGACACATTAGTCTGGCCAAGCGCAATATAATGTCGACGTGGCAAAACAACCCACACAATCACTATTATGCCTACTGGTGGCATGATACTTCTCGTCACATCAATTGTATATTCTACGGGACCACTTTGGGTCCTACATGGCAGTGTTGTGCCTGGCCACCAGCAAGACAAACAAGTAATAGCATGGTTAATTCTGATCGGATTATATATAGAGACTTATCCCTCACCTATAGCTACCACTCCTCCCTCCAAAAAATCTCTCCCTGATCGCTGCACAAATCCCTACATACTTATACTTGTGGCCGGCCTCTGCCACAATCTATCGACGGCTATCTCAATCATATTTGTCTATGATCTTGGTAATGCCCAAATTTCGATTTCATCAAATTTCTGACACTCAATATATGTCAGATTTTAAAAAAAGGTAATGTTGAAATGTTTTGTGACCTCGTTAGCTATATATAACTTTTTCCTATATACTCTCTTGTAGGCAACTAGATCGATCGAACGATTCATGCATATGGATCAAACTATAAATCGGTTCTTCAAGGTGGCATTGGAAGATATGAATTGAAAGGGTAAAAGGAAGATATTATGTCCTTTTAAGAAGTGCAAGAATGAGGTTTTGATCGACCCTTTTACTGATCGTGTGAGGATGCACTTGCTCAAACATGATTGCATGCCTAGTTATACACGATGGGCAAGGCACGGTGAGGACGAGGATGATGCCAATGTCAAAAGGGCGGCAAAAGAGGAAGTAGGATACCCTTTCGATGAATAGCCAAAAGGAGGGAAGTACGAACATGAGATAACCGAACATGAAGAAGATCATCAGGACGGACAAGATGGGGCGGCGGTTGAGGAAGCAAGAAACCCTGTGGACGAAGAGTCGAAAGGAGGGAACAACCAAGAGCCAGCCAAACATGATATCTGTATTCACTTCTTTTGGAGCTACACCACCCGTGGATAATCCTCCCCAGGCCACACAATATCTTTATCCACCCAAATTTTTAGATCTCCTTGTTAAGCAACTCTGTGTTCTCGGGATACCACTGGAATTTACATATAGTAATAAGAACCAAATTAGAATCACAACGCTAACGAAAAACCGAATGGAATTTGAAATATCAATTACTTTAATGTGGTCCTTGTTGGAAATATGCCCTAGAGGCAATAATAAAATTGGTTATTAACATATTTCCCTGTTCATGATAAACGTCTACTATCCATGTTAGAATTGTATCGATCGGGAACTCAGATACATGTGTGGATACATAGGCAACACCGTGTCCCTAGTGAGCCTCTACTAGATTAGCTCGTTGATCAAAAGATGATTGAGGTTTCCTAACCATAGACATGTGTTGTCACTTGATAACGGGATCACATCATTAGGAGAATGATGTGATGGACAGGACCCATCCTTTAGCATAACATTTGATCGTTCAGTTTATTGCTATTGCTTTCTTAATGTTAAATACATATTTCTTCGACCATGAGATCATGCAACTCCCGGATATACTGGATGAATACCTTGTGTGCTATCAAACATCACAATGTAACTGGGTGATCATAAATATGCTCTACAGGTATCTCCGAAGGTGTCTGTTGAGTTGGCGTGAATCGAGATTGGGATTTGTAACTCCGTATGACGGAGAGGTATCTCTAGGCCCTCGCGGTAATACACATCACAAGAAGCTTGCAAGCAAAGTGACTAAGGATTTAGTTGCAAGATGATGTATTACGGAACGAGTAAAGAGACTTGCCGGTAACAAGATTGAACTAGGCATAGAGATACCGACGATCGAATCTCGGGCAAGTAACATACCGACAGACAATGGAAATTACATATGTTGTCATAAAGGTTCAACCGATAAAAGATCTTTGTGGAATATATAGAAATAAATATGGGCATCTAGGTCCCGCTATTGGTTATTGACCGGAAAGGTGTCTCGGTCATGACTACATAATTTCTGAACCTGCAGGGTCGCACGCTTAACCTTCGTTGACGCTAGAGTAGTATTGGGATATTTGATGAGTGGTCACCAAATGTTGTTTGGAGTCCCAGATGAGATCCCAAACGTTACAAGGAGTCTCGGAATGGTCGAGAGGTAAAGATTTATATATGGGAAGTCACATTTTGGGTTCCGGAAAAAGGTGCAGTTTTTTCGGTATTGTACCGGGAAGCTTCCAAAAGGTTCCATAGGGGTCCGGAAATCCACAAGTGGGTCCACCATGACCCAAGAGCTAGCATGGTCTGCGGGGAGGCACCTAGGCCTTATTGGGTGATAACCCACAAGTATAGGCGATCACAACAGTTTTCGAGGGTAGAGTATTCAACCCAAATTTATAGATTCGACATAAGGGGAGCCAAAGAATATTTGCAAGTATTAGCAACTGAGTTGTCAATTCAACCACACATGGAGATTAATTATCTGCAGCAAAGTGATCAGTAGCAAAGTAATATGATATTTTTGATAATAGTGGAAGCAACAATAGTAGCGGTAATAGTGATAGCAGTGATTTTGTAGCAAGTGAAATAGTAACAACAGTAGTAGTAACTTAGCAAGATCAATATGTGGAAAATTAGTAGGCATTGGATCGGTGAATTCTTCGAATGATATTCATCATATATAAATCATAACCTAGGGCGATACAAAACTAGCTCCAGTTCATAAATATAATGTAGGCATGTATTCCATAAATAGTCATACGTGCTTATGGAAAGAACTTGCATGACATCTTTTGTCATACCCTCCCGTGGCAGCAGGGTCCATAAGGAAACTAAGGGATATTAAGGCCTCCTTTTAATAGAGAACCGGAACAAAGCATTAGCACATAGTGAATACATGAACTCCTCAAATTATGGTCATCATCAAAAATTATCCCGACTATTGTTACACTGGGGTTTACAGATCATAACACGTAATAGGTGACTATAACTTGCAAGATCGGATCTAGAACATAGATATAATGTTGATAACATAAACGGTTCAGATATGAAATCATGGCACCCAGGCCCAAAGTGACAAGCATTAAGCATGGCAAAGTCATAACAACATCAATCTCAGAACATAATGGATACTAGGGATCAAGCCCTAACAAAACTAGCTCGATTACATGATGAATTTCATCCAACTCCCTCACCGACTAGTGAGCCTATGAAGGAATTACTCACTCCCAGTGGGGAGCATCATGGAATTGGCAATGGAGAAGGATTTGTGATGACGAAGATCGAAGATACCCCTCTTTGGAGCCCCAAACGGACTATAGATCTGGTCTCCCGATGAAGAACAAGAGGTGGCGGCGGCTCCATCTCGTGAAACACGATAATTATTTCTCCCTGATTTTTTCTCTAAAGTAAGATTTTATAGCATCGGAGATAGGGTCAGCGGGTCCACCAGGTGAGCACAACCCACCTGGGCGTGCCAGGAGGGGGGGGGGGCGCCCTGGTGGGTTGTGCTCACCCAGCCCTCCCTCTGGTGGTTCTTGGCTCCAATGTTTTTCTTTTATTCCATAAAAATTCTCCAAAAAGTTTAGTTCCAATCCGAGAACTTTTATTTCTGCACAAAAACAACACCATGGTATTTCTGCTGAAAACAACGTTAGTTCGGGTTAGTTTCATTCAAATCATGCAAATTAGAGTCTAAAACAAGAGCAAAAGCGTTAGGAAAAGTAGATATGCGGGAGACGTATCAACTCCCCCAAGCTTAAAACTTTGCTTGTCCTGAAGCAATTCAGTTGATAAACTAAAAGTGAAAAAGAAAACTTTTACGAACTCTTTTGTTCTTGTTTATAGAAATAAGCTTAAGTAGTACCCAGGTTTTCCGCAAAGATTATAACTAACCATGCCAACAATAACTCTTAGAAATTATATTAACTCATATCAATGGCATATGCAACTAGCGAGCAATAATAAAGTATCTCAAATGACAACACTTTGTCAAAACAATCATGATATAACATAACAACAATGGTATCTCGCTAGCCCTTTCTGAGACCACAAAACATAAATGCAGAGCACCTCCAAAGTTCAAGTAGCGACTAAACATTGTAATTCATGGTAGAAAAGATCCAGTCATGATGGACCCAACATTAGCTATACACAATGCATGAGGATGACAATAGTACTCTCAGATCTAGCGCTTATTTGAGAAGGTGATGACACAACATAAAATTAAATAGATAGTCCCTTGGCAAAGGGAAGTAGGGATTTGCAGCGGTGCCAGAGCTCAAAATTTTAAAACAAAGATAAATGAAATTTTGAGAAATGCATCCTTCCCGTTTACTTCGTGACCATTAGTTATCGATATCTTCCATGATAAACACATTAGTGGCGGTTCCCGAGCAATAAAAGCAAAGGTTTACTCCCCCTCCACCAACAAACACACTCCACGGCTAGCCGAATCCGCGGGTACCTTCCATACCAACATCATTCCTGGGGGGTTTTGTTTAATTATTTGCAATTTGAATTCGGGACTGGGAATCCCTATTACCGCCCCTCTTGTGCAAGGATGAGTGAATAAACACTCATCATGAGAATAGCCCGCTTAGCATGGATGATACCGACTACCTCCTGTTGCTATACGAACAATCCAGGCACACAAAGCCGAATGTTTGTTTGAAGTTTTTAGAGGTGTCACATGCAAATTTACTTAGAACGGCAGTGTAATACCACATATAGGTAGATATATGATGGACTCATATAGAATAACTTGGGTTTTATGATTTTGATGCACAAGCAGTATTCTCGCTTAGTACAGGCGAAGGCTAGCAAATAGGTTGAGAAGCGGTCAGCTAGAGAGCGAAAATGGTCATGAACATGCATTATGCATAAGTAACATCGGATACTAACATGAGTAGGATATGAACACCTTGAACATAAATATCATAGAGGCTATGTTGGTTTTGATTCAACTACATGCATGAACATGTGCCAAGTCAAGCCAGTTGAAACATTGAGAGGAGGATACCATATCATCATACTATATCACAATCATTTTAACGCAATATTGATATCCAAGATAAATCATTATCCACCCCTAACTACTTAAGCATGGCATTAGAAACTATAATATCTAATTGGCATTGCAAACATGTTTGATCATAACAGGCTGGATCATGGTACTAGGTTAAACATATTTACAAAAACAGAACAAGTTGAGTTCATACGCGTTTCTCTCTGCCACAGCCAGTTCATCAAATATCATCATTATTGCCTTTCACTTGCACGGCCGAATGATATGAAAATAATAATAGTGCAAGAGTGCCGTGGACTAATTAATCTGGAATCTGCAAACATTTTATTCAAAAGGAGAAAACAAGGCAATTTGGGCTCTTTGTTATATCAACAATAATGCATATGAGAGCCACTCAACATTTTCATTGTGGTCTTCTCCTTGGTATGACTCAATAAAAAGAAAAGAATTTCCAAGAAACGCACTAAAATATTTTTGGAGTTTTTAGTTTTTCTTGAAGAAAGCAAATTAAAGAGAAAAATAAAAACGAGAAAAACTATTTACACGGGAGAGCTCCCAACAAGCAAAAGAAGAACAAGGAAATCTTTTTGGGTTTTCTTTTAAATACTACAACTAACTAAACTGGAAAGAAAAACCGAAAATAAGCAAGCAACATTTTTTTTGTGATTTTCTCAAAGTTTTTCAAACACACAAGAAGAAAATGGGGAAATAAATCTAGCATGGATAATACAATGAAAAAGTGTGAACACCAGCAACTGGAATGTAATGTGTGAACATGAATATAATGTCAATGGAAATACGTACTCCCCCAAGCTTAGGCTTTTGGCCTAACTTGGTAATCACCACTCGTAGTAGCCCTCCAGTCCCATGTTGAAGTGCTGTGGAGCAGGCACCTGAGCGTCCCACTCCTGAGGCTCCTCCTCAGCCACTGCTTGACTGTTCCGGTAGGCAATGATGTCATCTGGCATGACCCTATATCCGCCCCTGGCAATAGAATCAAACAAAGCAGGTGCAGGCAACGAAATAATATCATGGGTATCCACACTGAAAACCAGGTTGTAAGGAACATTATTAATAGTGTCCTCGCCATCAATAAACTGATGAGCTACCATCTCCTGGCGATCTAGGTAAACCTCAGGCAAACGATGATCATGTTGGCGTATCTGAACATTAAAATGACTCGCTAAGCGAGTGGCGTAAATCCACCATGAATTTTCCCTTGGTCCTGTTAAGGTGCAAACGGCGTGCAATAATAGCCCCTAGGCTAAAGGTGTTATCACCGTATAGTGCACAACATAGGATAATGAAATCAGGGGCACTAAGTGCACCAACCTTCTCTCTAGCATGTAAACACTTCGCGATAAATAGAGCAAACTAGTGCACAAAAGGAAACTGCAAAGCTAGTGGCAGTGACACTCGATACCCCTCTCTCATCTCCCACTGATAGAGTATGATAAAATTCCTCAAACTCTGCAGGTCTAGGCTCTCTTATTTCCCCATCAGAAGGGATCAGGCATATGTCACAAAAATCAGTAAGTGGTATCTGACGAGTCTCAACATATAAATTAAACCGCACCTCAGGGGGATTATTCCTACTCAAAAAATGAAAACTTTGCACAAAGGAATTTGTAAGGAGATGATATTGTTCACGCTCAGCTGCGATGAAGTCGGTGAGACCAGCATTAGCAGCAAATTGTGTGAACTCTTGACGGATCCCGGCTCCATCCATGAAGGGGTTATACGGCAATTCGCCGGTCGCACCTCCGCCATTCTCCGAGTGTGAAGATTATTGTACGATGACTCCCCAATGACTCCCTTAGAGTTCTTCTTGGGAGTAAACTTCCTAAAGAAACTCATCTTATTCCTATTAATAAAATTCTGAAATTTTTAGTCCACAATTTTTTGTCAACAGAACTTTACAAGATTGATAACAATTACTCATAGGGAGGCATAGAGGCTATATTGGGCATTCAAACTACTTAGAACTCTAATAATTCAACATGTAAGCTCATCTACAGCAGCACCAAGAGTAGCTAATTATTTAAAATATAATCCACTAAAGCAAAAACTAATTGGACCAATGGAGGAGTCACAAACCAAGTAGCAATCCCCCAAAATAGTTTTAGAAACGAAGCTTCCAGCAAAGAGATTGAAATCCACGAGTTTGAGAGCAAGAACACGGGAGAGATAGAGAGAGAGCAATGGTGTTTTTTTCTGGAGGTAGGTGATGACATGGGCTAAAGAGATAAGTGAGAGGGCCCACATGGGGACCACAACCCACCAGGGCGCGCCCAGGTGGGTTGTGCCCACCTGGCGCACCCCTCTGATGTTATTTGCATAAAAAATCTTAAATAATCAGAAAAATCATATTAAATTTTCAAGGCATTCTGAGAACTTATATTTTTGGGTCATTTTTTATTGCTCGGGAAATTCAGAAAACAGCCAAAACATGACATTTTATTTTATTCAACTAACAAAACAGAAAACAAAAGTTAAGGACAGAAGGTTGTGCTCACTAAATTCATCAACTTCATACCTCTAAAAAATGATCCATTAATAAGGTTGATCAAGTCTTATTAACAACCACCTTCGGTTAACATGAAATTGAAGAACTTTCATAAAACACTAAGTTACCTCAACGGGGATATGCATCTCCTCAACAATAAGCATTTCATATTTCTATTTGGCAGGAGGTAGTTGAAAACTTCCAATAGTAAGTGTCAGAGATTTTTCAATAGCATTAATACCATCCACTTGGAATTGTTTCTTTGGAAAGTGCACCGTATGTTCATTACCATTGATATGAAAAGTAACCTTGCTTTTATTGCAATCAATTACAGCCCCTGCAACATTCAAGAAGGGTCTACCAAGGATAATCGACATGTTGTCGTCCTCGGGCATCTCAAGTATAAAAAAGTCAGTTAAGATAGTAACATTTGCAACAACAATGGGCACATCCTCAAAAATACCGATAGGTATGGAAGTTGATTTGTCACTCATTTGCAAAGATATTTCAGTAGGTGTGAGTTTATTCAAATGAAGTCTTTTATATAAGGATAAAGGCATAACACTAATACCAGCTCCTAAATCACACAAAGCAGTTTTAACATAATTTCTTTTGATGGAGCAAGGTATAGTTGGTATCCCCAGGCCTCCAAGTTTTTTAGGTACCCCATTCTTAAAATAATAATTATTAAGCATTGTGGAGATTTCAGCTTGAGGTATTTTTCTCTTATTAGTGATGATGTCTTTTGTGTATTTTGCATAAGGAGCCCTGCTACTTCTTGAGCTTTGATACGTCTCCAACGTATCTATAATTTTTTATTGTTCCATGCTATTATATTATCTGTTTTGGATGTTTTATATGCATTAATATGTTATTTTATATTATTTTGGGGACTAACCTATTAACCTAGAGGCCAATGCTAGTGCCAGTTTCTGTTTTTTCCTTGTTTTACAGTTTCGCAGAAAAGGAATACCAAACAGAATAAAATTTTCGTGATGATTTTTCTTGGACCAGAAGACATCCAAAGGACTTGGAGTGCAAGTCAGAGAAGCCATGAGGCGGCCACAAGGACGGAGGGCGCGCCCCCACCCTTGTGGGCCCCTCGTGACTCCACCGACCTATTTCTTTCGCCTATATATTCCCATATATCCCAAAACCAACCAGGAGAGCCACGAAAACACTTTTCCACGGCCGCAACCTTCTGTACCCGTGAGATCCCATCTAGGGGCCTTTTTCGGCATCCTGGAGGAGGGGGATTCGATCACAGAGGGCTTCTACATGAACACCATTGCCCTTCCGATGAAGCGTGAGTAGTTTACCACAGACCTACGGGTCCATAGCTAGTAGCTAGATGGCTTCTTCTCTCTCTCTTTGATTCTCAATACCATGTTCTCCTTGATGTTCTTGGAGATCTATTCGATGTAATACTTTCTTGCGGTGTGTTTGCCGAGATGTGATGAATTGTGGATTTATGATCAGCTTATCTATGAATATTATTTGAATCTTCTCTGAATTATTGTATGCATGATTTGATATCTTTGCAAGTCTCTTCGAACTATCGATTTGGTTTGGCCAACTAAATTGGTTTTTCTTGCAATGGGAGAAGTGCTTAGCTTTGGGTTCAATCTTGTGGTGTCCTTTCCCAGTGACAGTAGGGGCAGCAAGGCATGTATTGTATTTTTGCCATCGAGGATAAAAAGATGGGGTTTTCATCATATTGCTTGAGTTAATTCCTCTACATCATGTCATCTTGCTTAATGTGTTACTCCATTCTTTAAGAACTTAATACTCTAGATGCATGTTGGATAGCAGCGATGTGTGGAGTAATAGTAGTAGATGCAGAATCGTTTCGGTCTACTTGACACGGACGTGATGCCTATATTCATGATCATTGCCTTAGATATTGTCATAACTTTGCGCTTTTCTATCAATTGCTTGGTAGTAATTTGTTCGCCCATTGTAATATTTTCTATCTTGAGAGAAGCCTCTAGTGAAACCTATGCCCCCCGGGTCTATTTTCCATCTTATAAGTTTCCGATCTACAATTTTAGTTTCAGATTTACTTCCTTTGCAATCTTTTACTTTCCGATCTATAAACCAAAAATACCAAAAATATTTACTTTACCGTTTATCTATCTCTATCAGATCTCACTTTTGCAAGTAACGTGAAGGGATTGACAACCCCTTTATTGCGTTGGGTGCAAGTTGTTTTATTGCTTGTGTAGGTATTCGGTGATTTGTTCGTTGTCTCCTACTGGATTGATACCTTGGTTCTCAAAACTGAGGGAAATACTTACTCTACTTTGCTGCATCACCCTTTCCTCTTCAAGGGAAAAACAAAAGCAAGCTCGAGAAGTAGCAGGAAGAATTTCCGGCGCCGTTGCCGGGGAGATCTACGACAAGTCAAGACATACCAAGTACCCATCATAAACTCTCATCTCTTGCATTACATTATTTGCCATTCGCCTCTTGTTTTCCTCTTCCCCACTTCTAAAATGATTTTTTTGAAAAGATTTGCATTTTCTTTCGCCCTTCTTCCGTTCGATCTTGTGTTACCATGTGCCTTCTTTTTGCTTTCATCTTCGCTTGCTAAGAGTTTATGGATCCTCATCCTCTTGCTAATCTTTTTAAGAGATCCAATTACGATGAACTGATTTCTAGTGAGTTGTGTGCACTAGATTATCTTTATGAAGTTTTGCTTGAAATTCGTGAATCTAAAAATTGTGATGAAGAAATTTATGAAGTGATTCATGATAGATCCTTGAATAAAAGGCATGATTGCAATGGTTTTACTATAAATTCTATTGATGTAAATTGTGCTAATAATATGCAAAACCCTAAACTTGTGGATGCTAGTTTTTCTATGTCCACTACTTGTTGCAACGATCATGATTGGGGTGATAATGCTTCTTATGATCTTGAAAATTTATTTAATCCTCATGATGAATATGTTTGCTATAATATTGAAAGTGGGTTTGGAAGAGTGTCAAATTTAGGAAATAATGATCCCACTACTTTGGAGTATAATCAATCTTATGAAATTTTTGATAAAAGTGGGTTTGGAGAGGTCATGACTTTAGTTAAAGATATTCCCACTATTTTGGAAGAGTGTCAACTTTGCATGCATGTGGATCATGTAGAGAAAATATTATGTGATAGCTATATTGTTGAATTTGAATATGATCCCACATGTACTCCCTCCATTCCAAAATAGATGACCCAACTTTGTACTAACTTTAGTACAAAGTTGGGTCATCTATTTTGGAACGGAGGGAGTAATTATTATTAGAGAGGAAAATATGGCTGTAGAAATTTTCATGTTACTAGATTACCTCTCGTTATGTTGAGATTGCTATTGTTCCGTTCTTCTTCCTTGCATATACTAGTTTTTGTTTGCCTTGATAATTTTTTTGCTTATAAGATGCCTATGCATAGGAAGTATGTTAGACATAGATGCGTTTTTCACATGCTACATGATGCTCTCTTCGTGTTTAATTGCTATCTTTCATGTGAGCATCATTTAAATTATCGATGCCTAGCTTAATGGCTTTAAAGAAAAGCGCTTGTTGGGAGAGAACCCAATATTTTTCCTTGCTGTTTTTCAATAAATAATTCACTTAGCCTCTGGTTAGATGTGGTTTTGTGTTTTAATTAGTGTTTGTGCCAAGTAAGACCTTTGGGATAGCTTACGGTGATAGTTGATTTGATCTTGCTGAAAAACAGAAACTTTTATGCTTAGGAAAACAATTCTAATTTTTAACAGAAGCGTGATGAAATATTGATTCTTTTTGAATAAGATTAATAAACAAATTGCTTAGGTTTTCCTAATTTTTCAGAATTTTTGGAGTTACATAAGTATTCGAAATATCCAGATTGCTACAGAGTGTTCTGTTTTTGACAGATTCTGTTTTCTATGTGTTGTTTGCTTATTTTGATGAATCTATGGCTATTATCGAGGGGTATGAACCATGGAAAAGTTTGAATACAGTAGATATTACACCAATATAAATAAAGCATGAGTTCACAACATTACCAAAAGTGGTGATTTATTTTCTTATACTAACGCATCTTATGACATTTTCTGTTGAGTTTTGGGTTGTGAAGTTTTCAAGTTTTGGGTAAGGATTTAATGGACTATGGAATAAGGAGTGGCAAGAGACTAAGATTGGGGGTGCCCAAGGCACCCCAAGGTAATATTCAAGGACAACCAAGAGCCTAAGCTTGGGGATGCCTCGGAAGGCATCCCCTCTTTTGTCTTCGTCTATCGGTAACTTTACTTGAGGCTATATTTTTATTCACCACATGATATGTGTTTTGATTGGAGCGTCTTGTATGATTTGAGTCTTTGCTTTTTAGTTTTCCACAATAATCCTTGCTGTACACACCTTTTGAGAGAGACACACATGAATCATGATTTATTATAATACTCTATGTGCTTCACTTACATCTTTTGAGCTAGGCAATATTGCTCTAGTGCTTCACTTATATCTTTTTAAAGCACGACAGTGGTTTTATTTTATAGAAATTGATGAACTCTCGTGCTTCACTTATATTATTTTGAGAGTATCTAAACAGCATGGTAATTTGGTTTGGTTATAAATTTAGTCCTAATATGATAAGCATCCAAGAGGGATATAATAAAAACTTTCATATAAAGTGCCTTGAATACTATGAGAAGTTTGATTCTTTAGGATTGTTTTGAGATATGAAGATGGTGATATTAGAGTCATGCTAGTAAGTAATTGTTGATTTGGGAAATACTTGTGTTAAAGTTTGTGATTCTCGTAGCATGCATGTATGACGAACCATTATGTGATGAAGTTGGAGCATGATTTATTTGTGGATTGTCTTCCTTATGAGTGGCGGTCGGGGACGAGCGATGATCTTTTCCTACCAATCTATCCCCCTAGGAGCATGTGTGTAGTACTTTGTTTCGATGACTAATATATTTTTGCAATAAGTATGTGAGTTCTTTATGACTAATTTTGAGTCCATGGATTATACGCACTCTCACCCTTCCACCATTGCTAGCCTCTCTAGTGCCGCGCAACTTTCGCCAACCCCATAAACCCACAATATACCTTCCTCAAAACAGCCACCATAGCTACCTATTATGGTATTTCCATATCCATTCTGATATATATTTCCATGCAACCTTCCACCGTTCCGTTTATTATGACACGCTCCATCATTGTCATATTGCTTTGCATGATCATGTAGTTGACATCGTATTTGTGGCAAAGCCAGCGTTCATAATTCTTTCATACATGTCACTCTTGATTCATTGCACATCCCGGTACACCGCCGGAGGCATTCATATAGAGTCATATTTTGTTCTAAGTATCGAGTTGTAATTCTTGAGTTGTAAGTAAATAAAAGTGTGATGATCTTCATTATTAGAGCATTGTCCCATGTGAGGAAAGGATGATGGAGACTATGATTCCCCCACAAGTCGGGATGAGACTTCGGACGAAAAAAAGAGGCCAAAAAATGAGAGAAGGCCCAAATAAAAAAATGAGAGAAAAGAGAGAAGGGGCAATGCTACTATCCTTTTACCACACTTGTGCTTCAAAGTAGCACCATGATCTTCATGATAGAGAGTCTCCTATATGTTGTCACTTTCATATACTAGTGGGAATTTTTCATTATAGAACTTGGCTTGTATATTCCAATGACGGGCTTCCTCAAATTGCCCTAGGTCTTTGTGAGCAAGCAAGTTGGATGCACACCCACTTAGTTTCTTTTTGAGCTTTCATAAACTTATAGCTCTAGTGCATTCATTGCATGGCAATCCTTACTCACTCACATTGATATCTATTGATGGGCATATCCATAGCCCGTTGATACGCCTAGTTGATGTGATACTATCTCCTTCCTTTTGTCTTCTCCACAACCACCGTCTATTCCCCTTATAGTGCTATGTCCATGGCTCATGCTCATGTATTGCGTGAAAGTTGAAAAGTTTGAGAACATCAAAAGTATGAAACAATTGCTTGGCTTGTCATCGGGGTTGTGCATGATTTAAATATTTTGTGTGATGAAGATGGAGTATAGCCAGACTATATGATTTTGTAGGGATACGCTTTCTTTGGCCATGTTATTTTGAGAAGACATAATTGCCCTGTTAGTATGCTTGAAGTATTATTGTTTCAATATTAAACTTTTGTTTTGAATCATATGGATCTGAACATTCATGCCACAATAAAAGAAATTACATGGATAAACATGTTAGGTAGCATTCCACATCAAAAATTCTGTTTTTATGATTTACCTACACGAGGACGAGCAGGCATTAAGCTTGGGGATTCTTGATACCTCTCCAATGTATCTATAATTTTTGATTGTTCCATGCTTTTATATTATCTGTTTTGGATGTTTTATATGCATTATTATGCTATTTTATATTAATTATGGGACTAACCTATTAACCTAGAGGCCGGTGCGAGTTTCTATTTTTTTCCTTGTTTTAGAGTTTCGCAGAAAAGGAATACCAAACGGAGTCCAAACGGAATAAAACTTTTGCAATGATTTTTCTTGGACCAGAAGACATCGAGAGGACTTGGAGTGCAAGTCAGGAAGCCATGAAGCGGCCACAAGGACAGAGGGTGCGCCCAGGGTGGTAGGGCACACCCCCACCCTTGTGGGCCCCTCGTGACTCCACTGACCTATTTCTTCCGCCTATATATTCCCATATATCCCAAAACCAACCAGGAGAGCCACAAAAACACTTTTCCACCGCCGCAACTTTCTGTACCCGTGAGATCCCATCTAGGGGCCTTTTCCGGCGTCTTGCCGGAGGGAGATTCGATCACGGAGGGCTTCTACATGAACACCATTGCTCTTTCGATGAAGCATGAGTAGTTTACCACAGACCTACGGGTCCATAGCTGTAGATAGATGGCTTCTTCTCTCTCTTTGATTCTCAATACCATGTTCTCCTCAATGTTCTTGGAGATCTATTTGATGTAATATTTTTTTGTGGTGTGTTTGCCGAGATCCAATGAATTGTGGTTTATGATCAGCTTATCTATGAATATTATTTGAATCTTCTTAGAGTTATTATTGATACATCTCCAACGTATCTATAATTTTTGATTGTTCCATTCTATATTATATTATGCTTTGGACATTATTGGGCTTTATTATACACTTTTATATTATTTTTGGGACTAACCTATTAACCGGAGGCCCAGCCCAGAATTGCTATTTTTTTGTCTATTTTAGGGTTTCGCAGTAAAAGAATATCAAACGGAGTCCAAACGGAGTGAAACCTTCGGGAACGTGATTTTTGGAACAAACATGATCCAGAGGACTTGGACCCTACGTCAAGCAATCAACGAGGAAGGCACAAAGTAGGAGGGCGCGCCTACCCCCCCAGGCGCGCCCTCCACCCTCGTGGGCCCCCTGTTGTTCCACCGACATACTCCTTCCTCCTATATATACCTACGTACCCCCAAACTACCAGATACGGAGCCAAAACCCTAATTCCAGCGCCATAACTTTCTGTATCCACGAGATCCCATCTTGGGGCCTTTTCCGGAGCTCCGTCGGAGGGGGCACGATCACGGAGGGCTTCTACATCAACACCATAGCCCTTCCGATGAAGTATGAGTAGTTTAATTCAGACCTACGGGTCCATAGTTATTAGCTAGATGGATTCTTCTCTCCTTTTGGATCTCAATACAAAGTTCTCCCCCTCTCTTGTGGAGATCTATTCGATGTAATCTTATTTTGTGGTGTGTTTGTTGAGGCCGATGAATTGTGGGTTTATGATCAAGTTTATCTATGAACAATATTTGAATCTTCTCTGAATTCTTTTATGTATGATTGGTTATCTTTGCAAGTCTCTTTGAATTATCAGTTTGGTTTGGCCTACTAGATTGATGTTTCTTGCAATGGGAGAAGTGCTTAGCTTTGGTTTCAATCTTGCGGTGTCCTTTCCCAGTGACAATAGGGGAAGCAAGGCACGTATTGTATTGTTGCCATCAAGCATAACAAGATGGGGTTTATATCATATTGCATGAGTTTATCCCTCTACATCATGTCATCTTGCTTAAAGTGTTACTCTGTTCTCTTGAACTTAATACTCTAGATGCATGCTGGATAGCGGTCGATGTGTGGAGTAATAGTAGTAGATGTAGGCAGGAGCCGTTCTACTTGTCTCGAACGTGATGCCTATATACATGATCATACCTAGATATTCTCATAACTATGCTCAATTCTGTCAATTGCTCAACAGTAATTTGTTCACCCACTGTAAATACTTATGCTCTTGAGAGAAGCCACTAGTGAAACCTATGGCCCCCGGGTCTATCTTCCATCATATTAATCTTCCAATACTTAGTTATTTCCTTTGCCATTTACTTTACTTTGCATCTTTTATTTCTCTTTATCATAAAAATACCAAAAATATTATTTTATCATATCTATCATATCTCACTCTCGTAAGTGACCGTGTAGGGATTGACAACCCCTTATCGTGTTGGTTGCGAGGATTTATTTGTTTGTGTAGGTGCGAGGGACTTGTGCGTGGCCTCCTACTAGATTGGTACCTTGGTTCTCAAAAGCTGAGGGAAATACTTACGCTACTTTGCTGCATCACCCTTCCCTCTTCAAGGGAAAACCAACGCAGTGCTCAAGAGGTAGCAAGAAGGATTTCTGGCACCGTTGACGGGGAGGTTCGCACAAGACAAGTTAAGATTTGACTCCCAACAACGAGTCACTTGTGGCGCCGTTGCAAGTCAAGACATACCAAGTACCCATCAAAAACCCTTATCTCCCGCATTACATTATTTGCCATTTGCCTCTCATTTTCCTCTCCCCCACTTCACCCTTGCCGTTTTATTCGCCCTCTCTCTCCGTCCTCCCCCCCTCTCTCTATTTGCCTCTTTTTGCCCGTCTCTTGTTTGCTTGTGTGTTGGATTGCTTGCTTGTCACGATGGCTTAAGATAATACTAAATTGTGTGACTTCACCAATACCAACAACAATGATTTCCTTAGCACTCCGATTGCTTCTCTTTCTGATACTCAATCTTGTGAAATCAATGTTGCTTTGTTGAATCTTGTCATGAAAGATCAATTCGCCGGCCTTCCTAGTGAAGATGCCGCTACCCATCTAAATAGCTTCGTTGATTTATGTGATATGCAAAAGAAGAAAGATATGGATAATGATATTGTTAAATTGAAGCTATTTCCTTTTTCGCTTAGAGATCGTGCTAAAGCTTGGTTTTTGTCTTTGCCTAAAAATAGTATTGATTCATGGAATAAGTGCAAAGATGCTTTTATCTCTAAGTATTTTCCTCCCGCTAAGATCATCTCTCTTAGAAATGAGATTATGAATTTTAAGAAACTTGATCATGAACATGTTGCACAAGCTTGGGAGAGGATGAAATTAATGATACGTAATTGCCCTACACATGGTTTGAATTTGTGGATGATTATACAAAAAATTTATGCTAGATTGAATTTTGCTTCTAGAAATCTTTTAGATTCGGCCGCGGGAGGCACTTTTATGGAAATCACTTTAGGAGAAGCTACTAAACTCCTAGATAATATTATGGTTAATTATTCTCAATGGCACACTGAAAGATCTACTAATAAGAAAGTGCATGCGATAGAAGAAATTAATGTTTTGAGTGGAAAGATGGATGAACTTATGAAATTATTTGCTAATAAAAGTGTTTCTTCTGATCCTAATGATATGCCTTTGTCTACTTTGATTGAGAATAATAGTGAATCTATGGATGTGAATTTTGTTGGTAGGAATAATTTTGGTAACAACACGTATAGAGGAAACTTTAATCCTAGCTAGGACGTATCCTAGTAATTCCTCTAATAATTATGGTAATTCCTACAACAATTCTTATGGAAATTATAATAAGATTCCCTCTGATTATGAATCTAATATTAAATAATTTATTACTTCGCAAAAGAATTTCAATGCTTTGATTGAAGAAAAAATGCTTAAGATTGATGAGTTGGCTAGGAACGTTGATAGAATTTCTCTTGATGTTGATTCTTTGAAACTTAGATCTATTCCACCTAAGCATGATATCAATGAGTCTCTCAAATCCATGAGAATTTCCATTGATGAGTGCAAAGAAAGAACCGCTAGGATGCGTGCTAAGAAAGATTGCTTTACAAAAGCGTGTTCTTCTAGTTTCCATGATAATAAAGATGAAGATCTAAAAGTTATTGATGTGTCCCCTATTAAATCTTTGTTTTGCAATATGAATCTTGATAATTATGGGACTGAATATGATCCACCTTTACCTAGACGGCGTTCCAAAAATTCGGAGTCTTTAGATCTTGATGCTAAAATTGTTAAAAGTGGGATTAAAGAAGTCAAAACTTTAAATGTTAATGAACCCAGTATTTTGGATTTCAAGGAATTTAATTATGATAATTTCTCATTGATAGATTCTATTTCCTTGTTGCAATCCGTGCTAAATTCTCCCCATGCTTATAGTCAAAATAAAGCTTTTACTAAACATATCGTTGATGCTTTGATGCAATCTTATGAAGAAAAACTTGAGTTGGAAGTTTCTATCCCTAGAAAACTTTATGATGAGTGGTAACCTACTATTAAAGTTAAAATTAAAGATCATGAATGCTATGCTTTGTGTGATTTGGGTGCTAGTGTTTCCACGATTCCAAAGACTTTGTGTGATTTGCTAGGATTCCGTGATTTTGATGATTGCTCTTTAAACTTGCACCTTGTGGATTCCACTATTAAGAAACCTATGGGAAGAATTAATGATGTTCTTATTGTTGCAAATAGGAATTATGTGCCCGTAGATTTTATTGTTCTTGACATAGATTGCAATCCTTCATGTCCTATTATTCTTGGTAGACCTTTCCTTAGAACGGTTGGTGCAATTATTGATATGAAGGAAGGGAATATTAGATTCCAATTTACATTAAGGAAAGGCATGGAACACTTCCCTAGAAAGAAAATTAAATTACCTTATGAATCTATTATGAGAGCCACTTATGGATTGCCTACCAAAGATGGCAATACCTAGATCTATCCTTGCTTTTATGCCTAGCTAGGGGCGTTAAACGATAGCGCTTGTTGGGAGGCAACCCAATTTTATTTTTATTCCTTGCTTTTTGCTCATGTTTAGTAATAAATAATTTATCTACCCTCTGTTTTTTTGTGTTTTTGTGTTTAATTAGTGTTTGTGCCAAGTAGAACCGTTGGGAAGACTTGGGGAAAGTCTTTTTAATCTTGCTGTAAAAAACAGAAACTTTAGCTCTCACGAGAATTGCTGCCATTTTTATTTGGCAAGTGATATTTAGTTAATTATTTTTGCAGATGATTAATAGATAAATTCCTCACGTCTAGCAATTTATTTTAGAATTTTTGGGGCTACAGATCTTGCGTTAGCTACATATTACTACAGACTATTCTGTTTCTGACAGATTCTGTTTTTTCGTGTGTTGTTTGCTTATTTTGATGAATCTATGGCTAGTAAAATAGTTTATAAACCATAGAGAAGTTGGAATACAATAGGTTTAACAAAAATATAAATAAATAATGAGTTAATTACATTACCTTGAAGTGGTGTTTTGTTTTCTTTCGCTAACGGAGCTCATGAGATTTTCTACTTTAAGTTTTGTGTTGTGAAGTTTTCAAGTTTTGGGTAAAAGATTTGATGGATTACGGAACAAGGAGTGGAAATATCCTAAGCTTGGGGATGTCAATGTCACCCCAAGATAATCTAAGGACACCTAAAAGCCAAAGCTTGGGGATACCCTGTAAGGCATCCCCTCTTTCGTCCACTTCCATCGCTAACTTTACTTGGAGCTATATTTTTATTTACCACATGATATGTGTTTTGCTTGGAGCGTCTTGTATTATTTGAGTCTCTATTTGTTAGATTTCCACAATCATCCTTGCTGTACACACCTTTTGAGAGAGACACACATGATTCGGAAATTGTTAGAATACTCTATGTGCTTCACTTATATCTTTTGAGTTATATAGTTTTTGTTCTAGTGCTTCACTTATATCTTTTAGAGCACGTCGGTGGATTTGTTTTATAGAAACTATTGTTCTCTCATGCTTCAGTTAGATTATTTTGAGAGTCCTACAAAACAACATGGTAATTTTCTTTAATTATGTTAGGCATTCAAGATTAATAAAAATTTCTTATGAGTGTGTTGAATACTATGAGAAGTTTGATACTTGACAATTGTTTTGAGATATGGAGATGGTAATATTAGAGTCATCCTAGTCGAGTAGTTGTGATTTTGAGAAATACTTGTGTTAAAGTTTGTGATTCCCGTAGCATGCACGTATGGTGAACCATTATGTGATGAAGTCGAAGCATGATTTATTTATTAATTGTCTTCCTTATGAGTGGCGGTCGGGGACGAGCGATGGTCTTTTCCTACCAATCTATCCCCCTAGGAGCATGTGCGTAATACTTTGCTTTGATAACTTTTAAATTTTTGCAATAAGTATATGAGTTCTTTATGACTAAGGTTGAGTCCATGGATCATACGCACTTTTCTTCTTCCTTCCACCGTTGCTCTCTAATACCGCACACCTTTCGCCGGTATCATACACCCACCATATACCTTCCTCAAAACAGCCACCATACCTACCTATCATGGCATTTCCATCGCCATTCCAAGATATTTTGCCATGCAACTTTCCATCATTCCGTTTACTATGACACGCTCCATCATTGTCATTTTGCTTTGCATGATCATGTAGTTGACATTGTATTTGTGGCAAAGCCACCATTCATAATTCTTTCATACATGTCACTCTTGATTCATTGCATACCCCGGTATACCGCCGGAGGCATTCACATAGAGTCATATTTTGTTCTAAGTATCGAGTTGTAATTGTTGAGTTGTAAGTAAATAAAAGTGTGATGATCATCATTTTTAGAGCATTGTCCCAAGTAAGGAAAGGATGATGGAGTCTATGATTCCCCCACAAGTCGGGATGAGACTCCGGACGAAAAAAAAGTGACCAAAGAAGCCCAAATAAAAAAAAGAGGCCATAAAAAAGGAAAAGGCCCAAATAAAAAATGAGAGAAATAGAGAGAAGGGACAATGCTACTATCCTTTTACCACACTTGTGCTTCAAAGTAGCACCATAATCTTCATAATAGAGAGTCTCCTATGTTATCACTTTCATATACTAATGGGAATTTTCATTATAGAACTTGGCTTGTATATTCCAATGATGGGCTTCCTCAAAATGCCCTAGGTCTTCGTGAGCAGGCAAGTTGGATGCACACCCACTTAGTTCCTTTTGTTGAGCTTTCATATACTTATAGCTCTAGTCCGTCCGTTGCATGGCAATCCCTACTCACTCACATTGATATCTATTGATGGGCATCTCCATAGCATGTTGATACGCCTAGTTGATGTGAGACTATCTTCCCTCTTTTTTGTCTCTCCACAACCACCATTCTATTCCACCTAAAGTGCTATGTCCATGGCTCACGCTCATGTATTGCGTGAAGATTGAAAAAGTTTGAGAACACCAAAAGTATGAAACAATTGCTTGGCTTGTCATCGGGGTTGTGCATGATTTACGTACTTTGTGTGGTGAAGATAGAGCATAGCCAGACTATATGATTTTGTAGGGATAACTTTCTTTGGCCATGTTATTTTGAAGAGACATAATTGCTTAGTTAGTATGCTTGAAGTATTATTATTTCTATGTCAATATTGAACTTTTGTCTTGAATCTTTCGGATCTGAATATTCATACCACAATTAAGAAGAATTACACTGAAATTATGCCAAGTAGCATTCCACATCAAAAATTCTGTTTTTATCATTTACCTACTCAAGGACGAGCAAGAATTAAGCTTGGGGATGCTTGATACATCTCCAACGTATCTATAATTTTTGATTGTTCCATGCTATATTATATTCTATTTTGGACATTATTGGGCTTTATTATACACTTTTATATTATTTTTGGGACTAACCTATTAACCGGAGGCCCAGCCCAGAATTGCTGTTTTTTTCCTATTTTAGGGTTTCACAGAAAAAGAATATCAAACGGAGTCCAAACGGAATGAAACCTTCGGGAACGTGATTTTCGGAACGAACATGATCCAGAGGACTTGGAACCTATGTCAAGCAATCAACAAGGAAGGCACGAGGTAGGGGGCGCACCTACCCCCCAGGTGCGCCCTCCACCCTCATGGGCCCCCTGTTGCTCCACTGACGTACTCCTTCCTCCTATATATACCTACGTACCCCAAACTACCAGATATGGAGCCAAAACCCTAATTCCACTGCCATAACTTTTTGTATCCACGAGATCCCATCTTGGGGCCTTTTCCGGAGCTCCGCCGGAGGGGGCATCGACCACAGAGGGCTTCTACATCAACACCATAGCCCTTCCGATGAAGTGTGAGTAGTTTACTTCAGACCTACGGGTCCATAGTTATTAGCTACTCCCTCTGTCCCATAATATAAGAACGTTTTTGATAGTATGCTAGTGCCAAAAATGTTCTTATATTTTGGGACGGAGGGAGTAGATGGCTTCTTCTCTCTTTTTGAATCTCAATACAAAGTTCTCCCCCTCTCTTGTGGACTTCTATTCGATGTAATCTTCTTTTGCGGTGTGTTTGTTGAGATCGATGAATTGTGGGTTTATGATCAAGTTTATCTATGAACAATATTTGAATCTTCTCTGAATTCTTTTATGTATGATCGGTTATCTTTGCAAGTCTCTTCGAATTATTAGTTTGCTTTGGCCTACTAGATTGATCTTTCTTGCAATGGGAGAAGTGCTTAGCTTTGGGTTCAATCTTGCGGTGTCCTTTGCCAGTGACAGTAGGGGCAGCAAGGCACGAATTGTATTGTTGCCATCGAGGATAAAAAGATGGGGTTTATATAATATTGCATGAGTTTATCCCTCTACATCATGTCATCTTGCTTAAAGTGTTACTCTGTTCTCTTGAACTTAATACTCTAGATGCATGCTGGATAGCGGTCGATGTGTGGAGCAATAGTAGTAGATGCAGGCAGGAGTCGGTCTACTTGTCTCGGTCGTGATGCCTATATACATGATCATACCTAGATATTCTCATAACTATGCTCAATTCTGTCAATTGCTCAACAGTAATTTGTTCACCCACTGTAAATACTTATGCTCTTGAGAGAAGCCACTAGTGAAACCTATGGCCCCTGGGTCTACCTTCCATCATATTAATCTTCCAATACTTAGTTGTTTCCTTTGCCATTTATTTTACTTTGCATCTTTTATTTCTCTTTATCATAAAAATACCAAAAATATTATCTTATCATATCTATCTGATCTCACTCTCCTAAGTGACCGTATAGGGATTGACAACCCCTTATCACGTTGGTTGCGAGGATTTATTTGTTTGTGTAGGTGCGAGGGACTTGTGTGTGGCCTCCTACTGGATTGATACCTTGGTTCTCAAAAACTGATGGAAATACTTACGCTACTTTGCCGGATCACCCTTTCCTCTTCAAAGGAAAACCAACGCAGTGCTCAAGAGGTAGCAATTATATGCATGATTTGATATCTTTGCAAGTCTCTTCGAACTATCAATTTAGTTAGGCCAACTAGATTGGTTTTTCTTGCAATGGGAGAAGTGCTTAGCTTTGGGTTCAATCTTGCGGTGTCCTTTCCGAGTGACAGCAGGGGCAGCAAGGCACATATTGTATTGTTGCCATCGAGGATAAAAAGATGGGGTTTTCATCATATTGCTTGAGTTAACTCCTCTACATCATGTCATCTTGCTTAATGCGTTACTCCATTCTTTATGAACTTAATACTCTAGATACATGTTGGATAGCGGTCGATGTGTGGAGTAATAGTAGTAGATGCAGAATTGTTTCGGTCTACTTGACACAGACGTGATGCCTATATTCATGATCATTGCCTTAGATATCGTCATAACTTTTGCGCTTTTCTATCAATTGCTCGGCAGTAATTTGTTCACCCACCGTACTATTTTCTATCTTGAGAGAAGCCTCCAGTGCACCAAAGTTGGTTGAAAAATCACATGTGTGTCCTTGGGTGAATTTCTAGGTCTCATGCAAGAAGTGGGAATGAAATTCAAACATCTGGGCATCGTGGCTCGGACGGAATGATTGAGAAACTTGGTTTTTTAATTCCTGTAAATCCAAAACATGCCTGAAAATCATGAAACTTGGCATGGTGTCATGACATGGCACCAACATGCTGCGGTAATTTTTTGGCCGAATTGGGACAAGGTTTGATGCAAGCTTCTTGCAAACCAAAGCTTCCCTCAAGAAGGCTCGTGGTTCTGAGAGGGAACATGTCACCTCCGTGTGTGAAACGAGATATGTACACTGCCTTCTCCCAGCTTAATTTTTTACACAGGCAGATTATACCAAATAGAAGTATCATGCTAAATTTTGGAATTATTCCGGGTTCGTTCGGCCTTTTTATACATTAATTGAGTTTCTGCACATTTAATGTGCATAATTCAAATTTGAACTACAAGCACATGCTCCAGTGCACCAAAGTTGGTTAAAAAATCACATGTGTGTCCTTGGGTGAATTTCTAGGTCCCATGCAATAAATGGGAATGAAATTCAAACATTTGGGCGTCATGGCTCGGCCGGAAAGATTGAGAAACTTGGTTTTTTAATTCCTGTGAATCCAAAACACGCTTGGAAATTATGAAACTTGGCATGGTGTCATGACATGGCACCAACATGCTGCGGTAATTTTTTTGGCCGAATTGGGACAAGCTTTGGTGTAAGCTTCTTGCAAACTGAAGCTTCCCTCAAGAAGGCTCGTGGTTCCGAGAGGGAACGTGTTACCTCCATGTGCGAAACGACATACGTACACTGCCTTCTCCCACCTTAATTTTTTTACATAGGCAGATTAGACCAAATAGAAGTATCGTGCTAAATTTTGGAATTATTCCAGGTTCGTTTTGCCTTTTTATACATTAATTGAGTTTTTGTGCATTTAATGTGCATAATTCAAGTTTGAACTACAAGCACAGGCTCCAGCGCACCAAAGTTGTTTGAAAAATAACATGTGTGTCCTTGGGTAAATTTTAAGTCCCATGCAAGAAATGGAAATGAAATTCAAACATCTGGGCGTCGTGGCTCTGCCGAAAAGATTGAGAAACTTGGTTTTTTTAATTCATGTAAATCCAAAACACACATGAAAATCATGAAACTTGGCATGGTGTCATGACATGGCACAAACATGATGTGGTAATTTTTCTGTCTGATTTGAGAAGGCGCACACATTTACAATCAATAAAGTCATTTTGGAACAAGTGTTGTCACGTTACAAATCGGAAACACAAGTATTATTGAAACCGTGGGCATTCTACTTACCAATTACGTGCCGCCATGCGTCCCCTTTTTTTATTGGCTAGGAGGTGCCGTGCGAGGTAGCTATTTGAGTACGGGAGGCGTGCGATTAGACCCCTCCGCGTGCTAATCGGGAGGAGAGCCCTTTGACCGCTACCCACCGCACACCTCCCTCCCAACGTCTCCATTAATGGTGCCCGAGCCCGTGCTCTATGGCGTGGCTATATGTCTCACTAGAATGAGATTTAAGAGAGAAAAATAAAAATCTAAAAAGAAAGTTTTGCACGGATCTTGATATAAGATCTGACGGACCTATATAGCATCAACTGTGACTTATAGCAAGCATGATGAATATAAGGACGATGACAGTGGATAATAATTGTCTTACATATTTAGGAACATAATTAAAAAAAGCCACATGCGACAACACCTGAAATACACAAGGGCAAAAGAAGAAGGAAGACAACGATCTGGCTCTCTGATCTCTATGTTGCCGCAGGCCACGGGAATTAGTCTTCGCGGCAAGCGGCGATGAGGTCTTTCTTGTCCTCAAGATGCTGCTTGAGAGCATCCACGGATTCCTCCACCAATCTTCTGCACTTGATGCGCTGCATGGCATTCTCGTCCATAAGTTTCTCGACGATGACGTCGGTCCTCTTCAACAAGGCAGTGGTCTCCTCCCGCTGCTCTGCACTTCCGACGATCTTCGCCCTCAGCAGGTCGCGCTCGGCCCAGAGCTTCGCATTGCTCACATTTAGTTGCCGGATGACGCTGAAAAAAGAGGCTTTCATGTCGTCCTACAATCTCGCCCAGCTGGAGATCTGATCCATCTGGCTATGGACGATCGCATGCATGCGCCTATAAGAGTCCTCGCCTGCCCGCGAGACATTTTCCCAGGCTGACATGGTGCGGGAGGACATCTCTGCTGCATTCGCGATGTGACGGGACATCTCTTCTGCTTCCATGGTGCGGTCGGACCAGTCTACCGCATCGACGGTGCAGCAAGACATGTGTGATGTTTCGGCGTCATGGCGGGACCTCTGTGCTGCTACGGCCGCGCGGCGGGACATGCCAGCTGTATTCGCGGTGAGGCGGGACATCTCTCGTGCTTCCGCTTCCATGCTCGCATATCCCTGGTGGCAATCTCTCGACCTAGAACTCACGTTGGCCATGGCAGACGCAAAGGGAACGATGATGAATGACTTTGTTTTTGTGGATGAGGAGTTGAGGAGGAATGTGTAGTCATCTTGGAGTAGTAGTATTTATAACCGAGTAGTAATACACTCCTAAGTGGGAAACCGTTTAGGTTTTGATCGCTGTGAATAAGTTTGCAATTTGGAATGTGACAGGACGCATGCTCAAAATTTATTGACGGTTATAAGTGCGGCACTATTCCCGAAAGGCGTATCGTGGGCACATACGCCTTCTCGGTCGCGTATGTGGCGTTTGCACCATAGGGTGCACCGCAATAGGCAATGTCAGCACACGTCTTGTTCCAACAACTGTGCGCGCTTGTTATTACCATCACACATGCTTATTTTAGTTAGAATGTGTGTGCCCATCTAGCGCACACACGTTGATCTATCTAATCGTTTCAGTTTGTTGTGGCTAATCGCAAACATTTCATCCATGTGAAGTGTATGCCATCAATCACAGACACTTTGATCTGGCTGACCCATTTCTGTTCTGTTGCCTAATCGCAAACAATTAATCCTTCTGAAGCATATGCCCTCAATCACACACACACACCTTGATCTGGATGACTATTTATTTTGTGTTGCCTAATCACAAATAGTTCATCCGAGTGAACTGTATGCTGTATATCGCACACACCTTCATCAGGCTGCCCGTTTCTTTTGTTCTGCCTCATCGCAAACAGTTCACCGGACTGAACCGTATGCCCTGCATCGCACATGCAACTAAAATCTGAACCGTGTTTGATGGCTCTACCATCACAAACGTTTTGCACCTTTTTGACGGTTCTTTTACACCACCGTTTGCGATAATTGCATCGCACACAGTTTCGTCGAAGGGTCTCTGATCGTAGTGTCGCATTAGCAGCATCCTGCAGTGGTGATTGTCTGGTTGAGTATCTTCATGAACATCATCATTATCCTTTTCATTATCACTAGGTGAATGTTCATTACTAGATTGAGTTTCAGCATCAGAAATAGAAACATCATTGTTATCAGGAGGTTTTTCTTTCTCAGGTTCACCGGAGGCACGCAAAGTTCTATCATTTTTCGTTTTCTTTTTCTTCTTAGATGGACAAGGTGCATCAATGTTAATTCTTTGAGAGTCTTGTTCAATTATTTTAGGGTGACCTTTAGGATAAAGTGGTTCCTGAGTCATTCTACCTCCTCTAGTTACTCTTCTTATAGCATGATCATTCATATTATTATTCATTTCCTCAAGCAATTCTCTTTGAGATTTAGCAGCTTGTTCTAGCTGAGTATGAACCATAGAGGCATGTTTTCCTACACCTCTAACATCATTGGAGATTCTAAATAACAAGTCACATAAGCGATCAATCATATCAGAATTATATTTCAATTGTTTCATAACATTTTCATTGAAGAGATCTTGCTTTCTAATGTAATTATCAAACTCATAAAGGCATTGGCCAGGATGCATATTATAAGGATTGGCCCTTCCATCAAATTTCATTAAAGAGTTTACCTCTACCACCTTGGTGGTGGTGTATCAAGTCCATGTATCTCTTCAATAGGAGGTAAAACTTTAACATCCTCTGCTTCAATACCCTTTTCCTTCACAGATTTCTTTGCCTCTTGCATATCTTCCGGACTGAGATATAAGATACCCCTCTTCTTTGGAGTGGGTTTATGCGGTGGTTCAGGAAGAGTCCAATCATCATAATTTTTCAATATATTATTCAATAATTCCTCAGCTTGTTCAATAGTTTGTTCCCTAAAAAAACAACCAGCACAACTATCTAGGAAGTCCCTAGAAGCATCGATTAGTCCATTATAGAAGATATCAAGTATTTCATTTTTCTTAAGAGGATGATCTAGAAAGCATTAAGCAATTGGAGAAGCCTCCCCCAAGCTTGTGGGAGACTCTCTTCTTCAATTGGCACAAAGCTAAATATTTCCTGTAAGGCACCTTGTTTCTTGAGCAGGAAAATATTTTTCAGAGAAGTAATAAATCATACCATGGGGACTACACACACAACCAGGGGCAAGAGTGTTGTACCATATCTTAGCATCACCCTTTAATGAGAACGAAAATAATTTGTGAATATAATAGTAGTGAATTTTATCCTCATGAGCAAAAAGGGTGGCTATATCATTTAATTTAGTAAGGTGTGCCACAATAGTTTCAGTTTCATAGCCATGGAAAGAATCAGATTCAACCAAAGTAATTAACTCCGGGTCGACGAAGAATTCATAATCCTTATCATCAACAAAGATAGGTGAAGTAGCAAACTTAGGATCACATTTCATTCTAGCATTCAAAGACTTTTCTTTCAATTTTCTAAATAATTTCTTAAGATCATCTCTATCGTTGCAAGCAAGAAAATCCCTAGTTGTCTTCTCATCCATAACATAACTTTCAGGTACCTTAGGCAATTCATATCTAGGAGAGCTAGGTCTGATAGGTGTTTCAAGAATTTTAGTTTCCAGTACTTCTTCGGTTTCTATAATCTCATCAGTTTCAGTAATTTCATTCTCTTTAGCTCTATCAATTTGTTCATCAAGAAAGTCACCTAGTGGCTCACCATCATCAAGCAAGGTACTAGCATCATCATGAGTAGCATTCATAGAGGTAGCATCATCAATAACTTGCGACATATCAGGACTAATAACATGTGGTGGTGGTGCAAGTCTACTCAAAAATAGAAGGTGAATAAAGTGGAAAGTGTGATCGGAGTTCCTTACCTCCCCTCGTCCTAGAGGGAACGATCTTGCTCTTTGTATCCTTTAGATTCTTCATAGTGATAAATAGATAATAATCCCGAGAGTCTCAACCAATATAGCTATGCTCCCTAGCAACGGCGCCAAAAAAAGGTCTTGATAATCCACAAGTATAGGGGATCGCAATAGTTTTCGAGGCTAGAGTATTCAACCCAAATTTATAGTTTCGACACAAGGGGAGCCAAAGAATATTTGTAAGTATTAGCAGCCGAGTTGTCAATTCAACCACACCTGGAGATTAATTATCTACAGCAAAGTGATCAGTAACATAGTAACATGATAGTTTTGATAATAGTGGTAGCAGCAATAGTAACGATAACAGTGATATCAGTGATTTTGTAGCAAGTGAAACAGTAATACCAGTAGTGGTAACTTAGCAAGATCAATATGTGGAAAATTCATAGGCATTGGATCGGTGAATTCATCGGATGATATTCATCATATAACAATCATAACCTAGGGCGATACAAAACTAGCTCCAATTCATAAATATAGTGTAGGCATGTATTTCGTAAATAGTCACACGTGCTTATAGAAAGAACTTGCATGACATCTTTTTTCCTACCCTCCCGTGGAAGCGGAGTCCATAAGGAAACTAAGGGATATTAAGGCCTCCTTTTAATAGAGAACCGGAACAAAGAATTAGCACATAGCGAATACATGAACTCCGCAAATTACGACCATCACCGAAAAGTATCCCCACTATTGTCACTTCGGGGTTTACAGATCATAACACGTAATAGGTGACTATAACTTGCAAGATCGGATCTAGAACATAGATATAATGGTGATAACATAAACGGTTCATATCTGAAATCATGGCACCTGGGCCCAAAGTGGCAAGCGTTAAGCATGGCAAAGTCATAGCAACATCAATCTCAGAACATAATGGATACTAGGGATCAAGCCCTAACAAAACTAACTTGAGCCTACGAAGGAATTACTCACTCCCGGTGGGGAGCATCATGGAATTGGCGATGGAGAAGGGTTTGTGATGACGAAGATCGAAGATCCCCCTCTCTGGAGCCCCAAACGGACTCCAGATCTGGCCTCCCGATGAAGAACAAGAGGTGGCGGTGGCTCCGTCTCGTGAAACACAATAATTCTTTCTCCCTGATTTTTTCTCTGAAAATGGGATTTTATAGGGTCAGAGATAGGGTCAGCGGGGCCACCAGGTGGGCACAACCCACCTGGGCGCGCCAGGAGGGGGGTGCGCCCTAGTGGGTTGTGCTCACCTAGGGGCCCCCTCCGGTGGTTCTTGGCTCCAGAATTTTTCTTTTATTCCATAAAATTCTCCAAAAAGTTTCGTTCCAATCCGAGAACTTTTATTTCTGCAAGAAAACAACACCATGGTAGTTTTGCTGAAAACAACATCAGTCCGGGTTAATTTCATTCAAGTCATCCAAATTAGAGTCCAAAATAAGAGCAAAAGCGTTAGGAAAAGTAGATACGCTGGAGACGTATCATTGGGTTAGGCGCACCAAGTCCTCAAAAGCCCATGTGTCTAGGGAAGGCAAAAAAGGAAGGAGTCCTAGTAGGAATAGGATTGGACTTGGAGTCCAAGTCTTCTCCCCCTTAGCTGCACCCTAGGGCTCGGAGGGGTTGTTTCCCACGCCCCTCAACCTATATATAGAGGGGAGGGGGTACCCTAAGAGGACACACAAAGCCCTTGGCGCCCCTCTCTCTCCCACTGCTCCGTAGTTCCACCGCCTCATTCTGGCGATGTTTAGCGAAGCGCTGTCGGTGCTCCACCACCATCACCACCATGTCGTCATCTTGGTTGTGATCCCGTCTACTCCTTCTCTCACGCTTGCTGAATCAAGAAGGAGGAGACCTCATCGAGCCGCACGTGTGCTAAACTCGGAGATGTCGTCTGTTCGACACTAGATCGGTTGGATCGCGATCGGATCGCGAAGAGTACGGCTACATCAACCGCGTGATAAATGCTTCCGCTTAGCGATGTACAAGGGTATGTAGATGATCTCCCCATCTCGTTGCTATGCATCTCAATGGATAGATCTTGCGTGTGCGTAGATATTTTTTTGTCTTCCATGCAACGTTCCCCAATAGTCCTCATATTGCTTTCGCCTAGAATTTATTTTTGGATGGTCATGAAGAACACGTAACTCAAAAATGTGTGCCTGGATATATTTGAGTTCTATAATCATGTCCTACCTTCCACGCAATCAAAAGTTCTTATCGAATTTCCTCTGCATTCCTTTCCGAGCCCTAGTTTGAAATGCACTTACCCAACTCCATCAGGTGGCTCTCACTATTAACTAATTCAACAAAAGGGACACCTAGAAGGCAGATGTCAAAAGCTAATGAGACATTATTCGTGTAAAATGGCAGGAGAGGTCCCCAGACATCACTGTAGAAATGGCCAAGGTATGATGGCAAACACAACATGTGGGGAGGGGTTTTATAGAATGTGCGAGTCAAGAGGAAAGACAAGAGGAAATTGAGCGGAAAGAAAATGCGCGGGAGATGGAACACTGGGAAGGAAAAATGCGGGAGAAGTGATGGCGAGAAGAAAAGGCATGGGAGAGATGATGGTGAGATGGGAAAGGGCGTGAGAGGTGATGGCAAAATCAAAAAGCATCGAAATGACAAAAAATGACTTTTCGGCCTCGGGGGAACAAAAAGGCTCTTCGACCGCACCAAGAACGACATGAAACTACATTGGCTAGTTTATGCAAAGTGGCGGGCTCTTGAAATCTTTTGGGTTGTCGGGGCACCAAAGACGGTTCTTCGTTCATGAAAAAAATATATGAAAAGTGGCTCTTTGGCCGAGTTGGGAGCAAAGAGTACCTCTCCAGTCGAGTTGGAAATGAAAAGCTACTCTTCAGCCCTAGCGCGACCGAAAAGTACCTCTTCGGTTGGGGCGAGAACAATGGGGTCATACAATTGAAATATCTGAAAATTGGATATAGTTTTGAGATTTCATATTTTTTTAATAGACCGAATTCCGCCTGCATAGTGCAAGTGCACGATACGAGTTGCTAGTTAGAGAGGATGTTGCAAATGAAGCGTAGCACATATGATTAGGTTCCTTGTGGAGAAACCAACCCACCAGGGTTCAAGTCCTAAACTTGAGATTGGTGGTCGTATTTTTCTGGATTTATTTTAGGCCTTCCCGCGATGTGCCTTGAGTGGAAGGAGACATTCCCATTGACTACAAAGGTGCAAGTGGTGATTTCGTCAATCTCAATATGATGTGTCGGCTCAGTCTCTTGGAGGTGCTCATAGAGGTAGGATGTGCACGCATGTGTGCATTCGTAGGGGTGAGTGTATGTACATATGTATGAGCATCTATGTTTGTAAAGTGTTCAGAGAAAACATAGAGATGATGTTTTAACTGTAAACTAATGGCAAAACACATATGCCGACATAACGCCAAAAACCGAATTCCGACTGCATAGCGCAAGTGCACGACACAAGTTTCTAGTTAGAGAGGATATTGCCAACTAAGCGTAGCACAGATGATTAGGTTCTTTGTTGTGGAGCAAACCCACCACAGTTCAAGTCCTAAACTTGACATCAGTGGTCGTATTTTCCCGGATTTATTTTCAGGCCTTTCCGCAATGTGACTTTAGTGGAAGGAGATGTCCCATTGATTACAAAGGCGTATGTGGTGACTTCATCAATCTCAAGATGATGTGTCGGCTCAGTCTCTTGGGGTAGGATGTCCACGCGTGTGTGCATTCATAGGGGTGAGTGTATATACATATGTACGAGCATCTATGTTTGTACTGTGTTCAGAGAAAAGGTAGAGATGATGCTTTAACTGTAAAACCGATGGCAAAACACATATGTCTGCATAGCGCCAAAAACCGCTTTTTTCGGGATATAGCCCCACAGTGTGACCCGCCCAGGAGGGGCCGGGTTACACATTTGGCAACTTATAGCGAAGGGCCCAAGCAAGCCCAAGAAGACAAGACATGAAAGTGGCAGTTCATAGGTAGGCTTATTGGAGGCCCAAGACCCGGAGGCGACTCAAGACCCGAAGGTGTGAGCCGCCCGATGATGACTTGCTTGGTAAGGCGAGGAGATATAGTAACCAAGCAGGTCACGTTGTGTGATCTGGATCGGACTCTTGTAAGCCGCCGGACAACGACCTGTGTATATAAAGGCGAGACCCGGCGGCGGGTTAAGGCAAGAAACAATTGATCAATAGCTAAGTCAAGTGATGACCCACAAGTATAGCGGATCTATCGTAGTCCTTCTGATAAGTAAGAGTGTCGAACCCAATGAGGAGCAGAAGGAAATGACAAGCGATTTTCAGCAAGGTATTCTCTGCAAGCACTAAAATTATCGGTAACAGATATGTCGGATGTGGGGTTCCGGCAAACCCTTAAGATTCGAACACTGGGGTGCGCGCGAAGTCTTTCCTTCCCACCAATCTACGCCCTAGCTCGCTAAGATCTTGCGGACGAACTCGACGAACTCGCAACATAGAAAGACACGAGATTTATACTGGTTCGGGCCACCGTTGTGGTGTAATACCCTACTCCAGTGTGGTGGTGGATTGCTTCTAGGGCTAATGATGAACAATACAAGGGAAGAACAGCCTCCTGAGGTTGAGGTGTTCTTGAGCTCGGTGAGCTTGTGTGTGTGAGGATGGTCTGAATCATCCGTCCCCAGCCTGTCCTTTACTAAGGTGGTGGCTAGTCCTATTTATATTGGCCCTGGTCCTCTTCCCAAATATCGAGTGGGAAGGGAGCCAACAATGGCAGGCCAATTTGAAGGGGGACAGCTAGTACAAGCTATCCTGACAAAAGTGGTCTTCGCCTGCGAAAAGCTCTGTGGTGACGCCATCTTGAGCTCCACGATGACCTCCGTCTTGCCGTCCTCTTGGTCTTGGTCTCGTTGCACCAATATAGCAACCTTTGCCTGATGCCTTGGTACTCTTCGCCTGCACTGGCCTCCTTAGCACCAAAGAGGAAACAAGGATGCTGCGCCCGCCTGGTGTCGTGCGTCACGGCTCATGTCACGAGGGTCTCGTGAGGTTTGCCCCGCCTTGATATCTCCGCTCCTCGTGAGCCTGCCTAGCTAGGCTACTCCCGAGGAGGTTTTGCATCGTCCGCCTCGCGAGGCTTGGACCCTCACGAGGGTCTTGGATGCTTTGTTGGTGAAGATGGGCCGTATGGCCTGCAGGCTCAGCCACGCCGCGGGCCACAGGCAGGCAAGTCTGGGGACCCCCGTTCCCAGGACGCCGACAGTAGCCCCGGGCCCAAGGTGCACTCAGGCTTGGCTTCGCGGCGAAGCCAAGGGCCAAGTTTGGAGCACCGTGGGCCCCAAAAGCCTGTGGCCTCGATTGACGCATGGTGGATGATTGGACGTGGGTGTATCCGCTTTCCCACGTTGCCTCGACAACTGCTCGACTTGTCAGGTCCCTGCGACATGCAAGGAAAACCATCATTACCTGCGATTGTGGGAGACGCAGGTTGGCCTTCCCTTGCTATAAATGGGGAGGGGGCGGAGCCCCCGTTGCCCATCTCTTCCTCGCTTGCTTGCTTCTTCCTCCTCGCTCCACTGCTGACAACAATGGCGCCCATGAGAAAGTTCTCTACTGAAGAGAAAGGAAAGGCTCCCCGCGATGATCCGGGGCCTCTTCCACCGAAGAAGAGGTTGATCCATCGTCGTGATGAAGCGGCGATGCAGGTGGTGTCGAGGCCTTGGTGCGAGCGGCCCCCTCCGGGGTACCCACTGCCCTTGTACGCCCAAGCCGAGGGCTTGGGAGGACGGAGTGATGAGCAGTGCCACCCACGCCGCATCCAGGGCCGCCGCGCCACAGCGACGCGCGCCGTCGCCCCTGGAGTTCATGCCGTGGACTCCTCGCGTGAGTTGGTGCTGTGGGCGCTGATGCCTTCGAGCTCCTGGATCTGCTTCCCTCAGTTCTTCTCCGACGTGATGCCGCCGAGGGGGCCTCTCGAGCTCTGGCTGCAGCACGCCGACTGCAGCGCTCCGGCGATCAGAGCAAAGATCGAAGCGGTCCCCAACCGGTAAGATCTTCATGACACGCGGCTGGGGCGAGATCGCGCGGGTCTGCCGTGCGAGGGGCGCCCTCGCGATCCACTTTGAGTACGACGGCGTCTCCACGCTCTTCTTCAAGGTCTTCGATGCTGAGGGCCGTCGCCTGGAGTGCTGCTCCGGAGAGGAGCGTGAGGCTGACGTGCGTCTCGCTCGTGGCCACTCCAGCAGCAGCAGCCCTTGGGAGTCCAGCAGCTCTCCTCAGGTCTATGAGACTCCGGAGACGAGCAACACAGCTACGTGCCCCCGAGCTCTCGCCGCGCTCGGAGCAGGGCTGCGGCGTCCGGCCGTCGCTGATCTGGATGGGGTTGGTGCCGGCCTCCCGTGGCCCACTGTTGATGATGGTGTCCACCATGGAAGGATGTAGATAGGATTCCCCTTAGTATCGGCTTTTGTTTCCTGCAATGAATCATGAATTACCCCGTGGGGGCATGTAAGGGTCCGTAATGTATTTTGTGCTTATCTTCCCTGTTATGAGAATTTGGTGAACGCATGTCCCGTTAAGACTCGGTCTCCCCTTTCTTTCCTCGCGATATCTTGTTGCTCTACGCCGACAGGTCCCGGTCCCCAGGTAGGCTACAGCCGTCGCTGGTATGCCACGTCGCGTGTCGTGGTCAAGGCCAGGAGGTGTGCAGCTTGAGGTCCAGTAAGAGCCCCCGAGGCGTGATGCTCAGGAGGTCCCCCTTAGCGCTCAAGCAGCCATGGTAAGGCGAGAAAGGGAGTTGACGTGGCCGCAATGTGTTGGGGAACGTAGTAATTTCAAAAAAATTCCTACGCACACACAAGATCATGGTGATGCATAGCAACGAGAGGGGAGAGTGTTGTCTACATACCCTCGTAGACCGAAGCGGAAGCGTTGACGCAACGTAGAGGAAGTAGTCGTATGTCTTCCGGTTCAACCGATCCAAGCACCGTTACTCCGGCACCTCCGAGTTCTTGGCACACGTTCAGCTCGATGACGCTCCCCGGGCTCCGATCCAGCAAAGCTTCGGGGAGGAGTTCCGTCAGCACGATGGCGTGGTGGCGATCTTGATGTTCAACCGTCGCAGGGCTTCGCCTAAGCACCGCTACAATATGACCGAGGTGTAATATCATGGAGGGGGGCACCGCACACGGCTAAGTAACGATCACGAAGATCAACTTGTGTGTCTATGGGGTGCCCCCCTGCCCCCGTATATAAAGGAGTGGAGGACGGGAGGGTCGGCCCTCTCTATGGCGCGCCCTAGGGGAGTCCTACTCCCACCGGGAGTAGGATTCCCCTTTTCCTAGTCCAACTAGGAGTCCTTCCATGTAGTAGGAGTAGGAGACAAGGAAGGGGAAGGGAGAAGGGAAGGAAGGAGGGGGCGCAGCCCCTCCCCCTAGTCCAATTCAGACTAGGCCTTGGGGAGGCGCGCGGCCTGCCCTAGGCAGCCCCTCTCTCTTTCCCGTATGGCCCAATAAGGCCCAATACTTCTTCCCCGTATTCCCGTAACTCCTCGGTACTCCGAAAAATACCCGAATCACTCGGAACCTTTCCGATGTCCGAATATAGTCGTCCAATATATCGATCTTTACGTCTCGACCATTTCGAGACTCCTCGTCATGTCCCCGATCTCATCCGGGACTCCGAACTCCTTCGGTACATCAAAACTCATAAACCCATAATATAACTGTCATCGAAACCTTAAGCATCCGGACCCTATGGTTCGAGAACAATGTAGACATGACCGAGACACGTCTCCGGTCAATAACCAATAGCGGGACCTGGATGCCCATATTGGCTCCTACATATTCTACGAAGATCTTTATCGGTCAGACCGCATAACAACATACGTTGTTCCCTTTGTCATCGGTATGTTACTTGCCCGAGATTCGATCGTCGGTATCTCAATACCTAGTTCAATCTCGTTACCGGCAAGTCTCTTTACTCGTTCCGTAATACATCATCTCACAACTAACTCATTAGTTGCAATGCTTGCAAGGCTTATGTGATGTGCATTACCGAGAGGGCCCAGAGATACCTCTTCGACAATCGGAGTGACAAATCCTAATCTTGAAATACGCCAACCCAACATGTACCTTTGGAGACACCTGTAGAGCACCTTTATAATCACCCAGTTACGTTGTGATGTTTGGTAGCACACAAAGTGTTCCTCCGGCAAACGGGAGTTGCATAATCTCATAGTCATAGGAACATGTATAAGTCATGAAGAAAGCAATAGCAACATACTAAACGATCGTGTGCTAAGCTAACGGAATGTGTCATGTCAATCACATCATTCTCCTAATGATGTGGTCCCGTCAATCAAATGACAACTCATGTCTATGGCTAGGAAACATAACCATCTTCGATTAACGAGCTAGTCAAGTAGAGGCATACTAGTGACACTCTGTTTGTCTATGTATTCACACATGTATTATGTTTCCGGTTAATACAATTCTAGCATGAATAATAAACATTTATCATGATATAAGGAAATAAATAATAACTTTATTATTGCCTCTAGGGCATATTTCCTTCACAATGGGGCTGCGGCAAGGCGTGAGTGACCATTAGGCCCAAACATTTAGCCAATCCAAGTGCGGGACTTATCTCGTTGATCTCGTAGCGACTCCTAACGTTGCGCTAGGGCTGCACGTCTACTCGTGCGGCATAGCTAGGCTGGCCCATACGAGTTTCCCTCCCCTCATGCTCTCCTTAGTGCTCTACGTCCTTAGGTCCCGGCCCTCGAGCAAGCTCAGCCACCGCTGGTATGCCAGGTTGCGATGTCGTGGTCAAGGCCAGGGGGTGAGGGCTGGAGAGCCAGTAAGAGCTCCTGAGTCGTGATGCTCAGGAGCCCCCCTTTTAACGTGCAAGCGAATTGCACGAGAGAAAAGGAGACTCGTGGTGCCTCCTGCTATCCTTCCCACGGGGTCCCTGTGAACAGGCACAAGAAGAAACACGGTTTGCCGTTATAGTTGTCAGCCTGCCGCTGGTTGCTCTGGATGAGGAGAAGGCACTAAGGGCCTGGTGAGGTGACGTGCGCGGGGCGTGCCGCGAGCCAGAGCTCAACCGCTCAGATTTGTCGGCGTGGCAGGGACGGACCCATGCACCGGCATCATGCCTATGTGGAGGCCCCGGGGGAGACGATTATCGAGCAGGTGATAGCAGTTGGCAGGTTAAGCATGGAGAGCAGATCAACTTGGATAAATGCAGGAAGATACATGCCATCGGGTCCAGCCCGAGCGGCTTGGGGATGATGCGGCCCAAGGGGCGCCCCCAACAAGGTAAGCTAAAGACATAAGCAAAAGGGGTACATGTCGCAGGGACGGACCCACGCGGCCTGGGAATAATGCAGCCCGTGGGGCGCTCCCAGCTAAACGAGCTTGGAAGATGTCACCTGGTTCCGTAGATGAAGTAGAGTTGGTGCAGCTGAAGGCGTGCGTTGAAGAAATGACTCCTCATGAGCCGCTAGAACCCTGAGCCTTGGGAGGCTCTGAGGGTTCGGGAGGTTCCCTGAAGACCGTCTCCATCTCCTCTAGAACGGTGTGGTACCTGGCTTCCTGAGCCGCCAGGACACGTCGCATGTTGCGCTGATAGGCCGACGCCACGCTCGGCAAGCCAAAGGGCATACGAATGTAGCTGTGCGGTGGGCCCTCGCAGCGGCCCACACGTGAAGGCCAGAAACGCTCCTGAGATGCGGCCCTGTTGAGCCCTGGGACGTCGATGCAGACACGCAGACACGCAGCCCAGCATCCTCGCCAGGATGCGGAGCTGCGCCCCGTGGGCGGCTGTCGCCGCACATGGCTCTTGATTCTTGCAGTTCTTGGGTGGTCTTGGTGATGAACTCCTGAGTGGTGGGAACTCCTTGCCATGTGCTCTCCTGAGGGTCACGTGTCGCGAAGCACGCTTCCAAGTGGTGCCCAAGCGCCTCCCTCGTGAGGTTGGCAAGGTCTGAGGCCCTCCAGAAGAGATCCCCCGAGCCCTGGCTGAGGAAGGCATCGGGCGCGCCTTCCTATGCGACGGAGGGAGGCGCCCCTGGAGCGAGCGCTGGTCCTGACGTGGCTTCTGCCATGACGCCGTCCTCCTGAGGTCCTGCACGGCACGGCTGCTTCTTCTTGGGGATGGCCTCCAGAGGGCCTTCATTTCTGCTGTCAGGGTCGTCGATTGCTGCGGCTTGAAAGGCACGCTCGAGGGAGCACACTGCATCCCTCTCTTCACATGGGACCATGATGATTCCTCTGCTTCCTGGCATCTTGAGAACGTTGTAGCCATGATGAGTGACTGCCATGAACTTGGCCAGGGCTGGATACCCGAGGATGGCATTGTATGGCAGGCGGATGTGCACGACGTCGAAGTCGATGAGCTCGGTGCGGTAGTTCTTGCGCTCCGCGAAGGTGACAGGCAGGCGCACCTGCCCTATCGGCATGGTGGAGCCGTCGGTCACTCCTGAGAAAGGCTTGGTGGGCTGGAGCTGCTCATATGGCACTTGGAGGTTGTCGAACATGTCGACGGACAGGACGTTGAGCCCTGCGCCTCCGTCGATGAGGGTCTTGGTGACCTGCACATTGCTAATGACTGGGGAACACAACATAGGGAGGGTGCCAGCGGTGGCTGCGCACTTGAGTTGATCCGCCGAGTTGAAAGTGATGGTGCATTGGGACCACCTGAGCGGGCGCGTGGCCTCGAGCTTGGGGAGCGCCGCATTCACCTCGCGGGCAAACTGCTTGAAGATGTGCTGAGAGGCTGGGGCCTGGGCGCCACCCAAGATGCAGGCGATCGCGCGCGGCTCCTGGAAGCCCCCAACCCCCTCGTCCTGGTGCTGGTCGTCGTTCCTTCTTGGTGGCGGCAGCGGGGGAAGACTGACGTTGCCCTGGGGGCGATCCTCACGAGGCGGGTCCCTCCAGGCGCCCTCACGAGGCTGGTCCTGCCAGCGGTCCTCACGAGACCGGTCACGCCACTCCTGGCACGGGCCACGGTCGTCCCAACATCCGCCTCCACGTCCTCCTCCGCGGCCGTAGCCTCGGTCGTTGCGCTCAGGGGGTCGACCGTAGCATCCTTCTCGTATGGCTCTGAGCTCCTGACAGTCGCTGGTGTTGTGGATGTTCAGGTTGTGGAAGGCGTAGAACGGTCGGCCGTTCTTGGATGACTCGGGTTGATCTCTGCCCCGCTTCATGTCGGGCTCCGCTGCGAGCACAGCTACCTCCTTGCGCTTCACGTCCTTGGCCTTGGCCTTCTTCTCCTCCGCGCCCACGGCTGGCGGCTCAAGGAGAGAGAGGCTCCCCTCCTCAGCTCTTGCGCACCTGGTCGCCAGGTTGAACAGCTCCTGAGATGTGCAGAGCTCCTCGTGGATGGCGAGCTCTTCCTTCATCTTGACGTCACGGACGCCGTCAGAGAATGCGGAGATGATGGCCTCGTTCGTGACCTTGGGGATCTTGAGGCGGGTGTTGTTGAAGCGCTGGATGTACTTCTGGAGGGTCTCTCCTGGCTACTTCCTGATGCGGCGTAGGTCACCCGCGGCCGGTGGGCGGTCGCGAGTGCCCTGAAAGTTGGCGACGAAGCGGTCGCGCATCTCGTCCCAGGAGGAGATCGAGTCGTGATGCAGGTTCAGGAGCCAGGAGCGAGCTCCATCCTTGAGAGCCATGTGAAACCAGTTAGCCATGACCTTTTCGTCGCCGTTGGCTGCTTCGATGCTCGGCTCATAGAGCTGCACTAACTTCAGGGGGTCGGCGGTACCGTCATAGCGAGGAGGCAGATCCAGCTTGAACTTGCCCGGCCAAGCGACGCTACGCATGTAACACCCACGATGCGGCTATATCTCCCACGTGTCGGAGCACGACTTAGAGGCATAACCGCATAGTAGGCATGTCGCAAGAGGGGTAATCTTTACACATCCCATGTACTGAATAAGAAAGGGATAAAGAGTTGGCTTACAATCGCCACTTCACACAATACATATATATAGCATTACATCATCCAGAATACAATCAAGGTTCGACTACGGAACCGAATAAAGGAAGACAACCCCTAATGCAATAGATCCCCGATCGCCCCGACTGGGCTCCACTACTGATCAACAGGAAGCGAAACAACACAACGAACACGATCTTCATCGAGCTCCTCCTTGAGCTCGGTTGCGTCACCTGCACGGTTATCATCGGCACCTGCCACTGTTTGGAAGTATCTGTGAGTCACGAGGACTCAGCAATCTCACACCCGCGAGATCAAGACTATTTAAGCTTATGGGTAGGAAAGGGGTAATGAGGTGGGGCTGCAAAAAGCACTAAGCATATATGGTGGCTAACTTACGCAAATAAGAGCGAGAAGAGAAGCAAAGCACGGTCGTGAACTAGAAATGATCAAGAAGTGATCCTGAAACTACTTACGTTCAAGCATAACACAAGAACTGTGTTCACTTCCCGAACTCCGTCGGGAAGAGACCATCACGGCTACACACGCAGTTGATGCATTTTAGTTAAAGTTAAGTGTCAAGTTCTCTACAACCGGATATTAACAAATTCCCATCTGCCCATAACCGCGGGCACGGCTTTCGAAAGTTCAAAACCCTGTAGGGGTGTCCCAACTTAGCCCATCACAAGCTCTCACGGTCAACGAAGGATATTCCTTCTCCCAGGAAGACCCGATCAGACTCGGAATCCCGGTTACAAGACATTTCGACAATTGTAAAACAAAACCAGCAAAGCCACTCGATGTGCCGACAATCCCGATAGGAGTCGCACGTATCTCGTTCTCAGGGCAACACCGGATGAGACTAGCTACGAGTAAAACCAAACCTCAAGTTTCCCCGAGGTGGCCCCGCAGGTAGCTCGGTTCGGACCAACACTTAGACAAGCACTGGCCCGGTGGGGGGGGGGGGCTAAAATAAAGATGACCCTCGGGAGCACGACTTCCAAGGGAAAAGTAGGTGGTGGTGAGGCAAATGGTAAAACCAAGGTTGGGCCTTGCTGGAGGAGTTTTATTCAAAGCAAACTGTCAAGGGGTCCCCATAACACCCAACCGTGTAAGGAACGCAAAATCAAGGAACATAACACCGGTATGACGAAAACTAGGGCGGCAAGAGTGGAACAAAACACCAGGCATAAGGCCGAGCCTTCCACCCTTTACCAGGTATATAGATGCATTAATTAAATAAAAGATATTGTGATATCCCAACATATCCATGTTCCAAACATGGAACAAACTTCATCTTCACCTGCAACTAGCAACGCTATAAGAGGGGCTGAGCAAAGCGGTAATATAGCCAAACAACGGTTTGCTAGGAAAGGTGGGTTAGAGGCTTGACATGGCAAACTGAGAGGCATGATATAGCAAGTGGTAGGTATCGCAGCATAGCAAAAGAGCGAGCAACTAGCAAGCAAAGATAGAAGTGATTTCGAGGGTATGGTCATCTTGCCTGAGATCCCGCAAGGAAGAAGAACGAGTCCATGAAGAAGACAAACAGACGTAGTCGAACGGATTTTCACAACTCCGGAACGGAACCGAAGCTAACGAGAGAAGCTACTCGGAAAGAAGCAAGGAAGATAGTAAACAACCATCACATAAACATGGCATGATGCACAACCAAGTATGATGTATGTCCGATTTAATTATGCATGGCATGACAAAGTTCACAAACAACACTACAAGTTAAGTGGAGCTCAATATGCATCGGGATGCATATTGACAAAACACCACATTCCATTATTTAGTTCACTCCCGATTAGGTACTCAACAAAATTAAATGTTGGTTAACATGGCAAGAGGTGAAACATGAGCAAACTAACTATTTAGGCAAGTTTAAATGAGGCCGGAACAACAAACAACAATTCTAGAAAATCACCATATGCATATTAGTAATTTAAGCAAACAACAATTTTAAACATTTTAAATGTTGTTATCATGATGCGGATGACAAATGCAAGTTTATGCAATTTTTGTTAAAGGTTGACATGAAGATGATATGGGGCATTTGGTCGCCATGACGGAAAGAAAGGGGTGTCATGGCGGCGAAAACGGAAACGGTGCCACGGCAATGATTCAATGATCGGACAACTAGTTGAGATGCCGGTGCAAGAAACAAAGGTGTGACGTGTGGAATGTGCAAGAGGTACGGGGAGTGATCCCGGATACCGGGTGTCCCAAGAATCGGTGACAAGAAAACGAGTGACAAAACGGACACTGTGCGAACACGGCCAAACAAGAGCATCTCATACAACACATCACAAGCATTTGTCCACGGGCGTCGTTCCGGCGGTTATACCTTCCAAGGGAGCATTCTCAGAGCAGTTCGAATTCGTAGAGGAAGTAGTTGTTCTTGTGACGGTAGTGAAAGTAGCGGTAATATCGGTCCTCGGCGGTGGTAGTGGTACTAGCGATCTTGGCGACGGTAGTCGTTCACGGGTCGTTGTGGTACTTGGGGTCTTCGGACTTGCCGGTCTTGACGAAACGAAGGGGTACTTGGTACAATCCGCGTAGTCGTGCACTTGTCATCGAGGGACTTGAGGGTCTTGACAAAATGAAGTGGTACTTGGCAAAACCATGTTCTTAGAAGGTCGACGGTAGTGGTTTCCGTACCAACGTGATGTAGTAGTACTTGACGATGGTGGTGCTTGGCGAAAACCGAGACGGTCTTGATGTTAACAACCACAAGTAGAGGTGCACGGAGGATTCGTCTTGCGTTACTCGCGGTTGAGGGGGAGATCTGGAGGTGGTCTTGACCATGGCGTCCCTGCGGTAGCCGCAGAGCTCATGGCCTGCAGCAGCAACAAGGCACAGAACGGAGTGGCCGGGCACTGATGGTGGAGGAGTAGGGGCTTCACGCGAATAGGTCCACGGTGGAGGTCGTCGTAGGGCGCGCAAGCACGCCGGGCAGGGCATCCTCGGGTCGAGGTGGTGCAGCATGGGTACATGAGACCGGGGCTCTGTCATGGGGTCTTCACGACGCGGTCCACGCAGAAGCCGAGGAGGAGCGACGGGGATGCAGGCTAGGCAGGAGGCGGTGGAGAGATGGTCGAGGCGAGGTTGGCAACAGCCGGGACGGAGGGAAGCGTGTGGCGGACGGAGCAGCTCTTACAGTGGCGCTCGAGCTGCAAGAGGCGGGTGCTGGTCATGGTCACCGGTGATGGAGGCGGAGCAGAGGACGGGCGAAGCAGAGGAGGCGGTGGCGAACGCGGGTGGCAGTGCAATTCAGCAGCGGGGCTCGCCAGATCAAGGACGCGGCAGGGAGCTCCTGGAGGCTGGCGACGCTGGGGAATCGGGTGCAGGGGCTCCTCCCCTGGCTCGAGGTGTGTGTGAGGCTGACAGGAGGTAGGGGTTCGAGGGCGTTGGAGGTAGCAGGCCGGCGGCGAAGTGGGAGGCGCTGGCGTGGGGCAGAGCTTGGTCGCAGTGGCGGCTAGGTTCCTGCCGATGGAGGACCAGGAACCAGCAAGCAGGGGGTAAGAGGAGAGATGACGGCGCTCGGGAGGGAGATGGGGATCGAGCGGGAGACCTCCCCTGCCGCTAGGGTTAGGATTAGGTTGGCTGTGGGAACGGGAGATGGTTGGGCCGGCCTGGTGGGAGGCCCAAGTGGCCAGCGGTGCAGGCCGCCTCTCTCTCTCTCTCTCTCTCTCTCTCTCTCTCTCTCTCTCTATATATATATATATATATATATATATATATATATATATATATATATATATCTTTTTTTTCTTTTGCTTTTCTTCAAACAGAAAATTGAAAGAAAAGAAAGCCGGGAGTAGATATGGAATTTGGCAAAGATGAAGATATTTATGGAGCCTTGGTAATATGCACAATTTGATTAAAATGTTTTGGACATTTTAGAGATAGAAAAATAATTCATGTTTGAATTAAATTCAAACTTGAGCCATTTTTGAACCCAACCAAAACAAGTCGAATTGAGATAAGAAGCTACAGAGAGGGTGTAGGCATGTTGCAACATTTATAGGAAAAGTATGAACATTTTCCTAGACAGGAAAATGTCATATGAAAAATTAATTGGGATAAAGAGGAAAGGGGCAGTTGAATGGGTTTGCATTAGACCATGGCTTGGTTTGGGTGTTGAGGTGAATTGTGACCAGGAAAACAAACTTTTGAAAGAGGGGAGATGGAATGCACACAATATCACATGAACATATAAATGCAACCACAAGATGACCATGGTGCAATACAATGAAATGGCAAGAGGCACAATGCAATGCAAATAATAATGATCATGAAGCAAGAAGCAAAATATGACAAGGAGGAATCAAAGATGCAAAATAATTAAAATAATGCAACAAACAAAACAAATCACATGACGAATCTCGAAATCCAAGAAGGCATCTGGAGCGCCGGTCTCGGGGCGTTACAACGCAGCTTAGGAGTGAAGGCGCGGCAGCCAGCCGTGGTTGCCGGGGCCCGCTTCGGGGGTGGAGCTTGGTCTTGGCGAGGTCCACGCTGCACCGCTGCGGGCGGTGCACGGTCTTGACGAGGTGGCGCGGGGAGCGCAGGTGCAGCTTCTCGCGCCCGTGAAATTTCTTGGCAGCTTCTCTCTTCGCGCGTGGGTGCCGGGCGCGGCGGATCACGTCGCGGAGCCGCGCGCCTTGGTGCCAAGGCGACGTCTTGGCGCTGAGGTGGTGGAGGCACGCCATGAGCCCCGTCGCCCGTGGCTGGTTAAGAGGGAGGCAGAGAGTGGGACGGCGCCGGAGAGCCCCCTGCGGCGCGGACGAGCTCGGCGACGCGATCGAGCCACTCCTCGTAGAGGTCATCGACGGGGCGGTAACGCAGGAGGTTGTTCGCCGCGAGGAGCGCGGCCCGTGCCTCCATGGGAGCGCGGTGCGCGTGAGACGAAGAACCCGCAGGGGTTAGCGATGGAGTGGTGGTGCGGCCGTCCTGCCGCACCGAAGGATGCAGCGAGGACACCTGTTGCTCGTTCCCCGCCGGGCCGGTGGCTGCGTTGGTGGCGGGAGACGGAGAACGGTGATATGGCCCGCCGACGGGAGACGTCTGAGCGACGCGGGCGGTGAGGGCAGCCCGACGCTCAGCTCGAGCACGGCGAACGTCCGCCATGGAGACGACGGAGCGACGGAGTGACGAACTGACGGAAGGGAAGCTACGGCGCACCCCTACCTGGCGCGCCAAATGTCGGATGTGGGGTTCCGGCAAACCCTTAAGGTTCGAACACTGGGGTGCGCGCGAAGTCTTTCCTTCCCACCAATCTATGCCCTAGCTCGCTAAGATCTCGCGGACAAACTCGACGAACTCGCAACACAGAAAGACACGAGATTTATACTGGTTCGGGCCACTGTTGTGGTGTAATACCCTACTCCAGTGTGGTGGTGGTGGATTGCCTTTAGGGCTAATGATGAACAATGCAAGGGAAGAACAGTCTCCTGAGGTTGAGGTGTTCTTGAGCTCGGTGAGCTTGTGTGTGTGTGTGGATGGTCTGAATCATCCGCCCCCCGCCCGTACTTTACTAAGATGGTGGCTAGTCCTATTTATATTGGCCCTGGTCCTCTTCCCAAATATTGAGCAGGAAGGGAGCCAACAATGGCGGGCCAATTTGAAGGGGGACAACTAGTACAAGCTATCCTGACAAAAGTGGTCTTCGCCTATGAAAAGCTCTGTGGTGACGCCGTCTTGGGCTCCACGATGACCTCCGTCTTGCCATCCTCTTGGTCTTGGTCTCGTTGCACCAATATAGCAACCTTTGCCTGATGCCTCGGTACTCTTCGCCTGCGCTGGCCTTCTTAGCACCAAAGAGGAAACAAGGACGCTGCACGCGCTGGTGCCCGCCTGGTGTCGTGCGTCACGGCTCACGTCACGAGGGTCTCGTGAGGTTTGCCCCGCCTTGATATCTCCGCTCCTCATGAGCCTGCCTAGCTAGGATACTCCCGAGGAGGTATTGCATCATCCGCCTCGCGAGGCTTGGACACTCGCGAGGGTCTTGGATGCTTTGTTGGTGAAGATGGGTCGTACGGCCTGCAGGCTCAGCCACGCCACGGGCCGCAGGCAAGCAAGTCTGGGGACCCCCATTCCCAGGACGCCGACAAGATAGTTGTGTGATAAGATAATTCGTGACGGGTAACAAGTAACAAAAGTAACTAAGGTACAACAAGTTGGCTCAATCCTTTTTGTAGCAAAGGACAAGCCAGGACGAACTCTTATATAAAGCAAAGCACTCCCGAGGACACATGGGAATTACTGTCAAGCTAGTTTTCATCATGCTCATATGATTCACTTTCGTTACTTTGATAATTTGATATGTGGGTGGACCGATGCTTGGGTGCTGCCCATCCTTGGAAAAGCTGCGCACTTATGATTAACCCCTCTTGCAAGCATCCGCAACTACGAAAGAAGAATTAAGATAAATCTAACCATAGCATGAAACATATGGATCCAAATCAGCCCCTTACGAAGCAACACATAAACTAGGGTTTAAGCTTCTGTCACTCTAGCAACCCATCATCTACTTATTACTTCCCAATGCCTTCCCCTAGGACCAAATCTTGGTGAAGTGTCATGTAGTCGACGTTCACATAACACCACTACAGGAGAGACAACATACATCTCATCAAAGTATCGAACGAATACCAAATTCACATGATTACTTAAAACAAGACTTCTCCCATGTCCTGAGGAACAAACATAACTACTCACAAAGCATATTCATGTTCATAATCAAAGAAGTATTAATTATCATTGAGGATCTGAACATATGATCTTTCACCGAATAGACCAACTAGCAGCAACTACAAGGAGTAATCAACACTACTAGCCCACACGTACAATTTTGAGGTTTTGAGACAAAGATCGGATACAAGAGATGAACTAGGATTTGAGAGGAGATGGTGTTGGTGAAGATGTTGATGGAGATTGACCCCCTCTCGAGAGAGGATCGTTGCTGATGATGATCCGATGATTTCCCCCTCCGGGAGTGAAGTTTCCCTGGTGGAACAGCTCCGCCAGAGCCCTAGATTGGTTCTGCCCTAGTTTTGCCTCGAGACGGAGGCGCTTCGTCCCGAAAGCTTTCTTCTGTTTTTTTTCATTTCAAAACACACCATATAGCAGAAGATAGACATCGGGGGCTTGCCAGGTGGCCCATAAGGCAGGGGGCGCGCCCAGGGGAGTAGGGCGTGTCCCCACCCTTGTGGATGGATGGTGGCTCCCTCTGGTGCTTTCTTCGCCCAATAATTTTTACATATTCCAAAATAATTCTCCGTGAAGTTTCAGGACTTTTGGAGTTATGCAGAATGGGTCTCTAATATTTGCTCCTTTTCCAGTCCAGAATTCCAGCTGCCGACATTCTCCCTCTTCATGTAAACCTTATAAAATAATAGAGAAAAGGCATAAGTATTGTGATATAATGCGTAATAACAGCCCATAATGCAATAAATATCAATATAAAAGCCTGATGCAAAATGGATGTATCATTTCCCCCAAGCATAGACCTCGCTTGTCCTCAAGCGAAAGCCGAAATTGAAAAATATGTCCACATGTTTAGAGATAGAGGTGTCGATAAAATAAAATACGGACATGAGGGCATCATGATTATCTTTATAACAACAACATATAATGTCATATAATTTCTTATGCTAAAGTAACAATTCATTCACAAGGTAAAGTATAAATCGGAAACTTCATTAAAAACTAACAAACTATAATCTCAGTCGTTGAGGCAATTGCAATTTATCATAACATCGGGAAGAGTCAATATAAGAGCTTTTCTGCAAGTCCACATAATCAACTACTCCCTCCGTTCCTTTATCTAAGGTGCATTTTTTCCAGCTCGGTGACCAAGGCAACAATTTTTGGAGCATCTGGAACAATACTACCCCTATTATTAGTTTAGCATTGGAAATCAATTACGTGCCTCCACTGATTTGGCCGCTGCATGCAGATATGTTGCCGGCCTTGCATGGCACATGCAATCGGCGTATCCCAACAAATCAGGGATGCCAATAATTGCCTTGCCTCCTATACGAAAATGAGTAACCATGTGTTCGCGCGGCCATTAGAAAAAGGGAGGGAAGTGACTTGGCGCCAAGACAATGAAGATTTTAAAATATGTTTTCGTGTACAAAATGAGTCAACTCCCCCTGGTTTTCTTCATTTCCCCCTTCTCTCAGTACATGGCCAACAAAAAAATGGTTGATCTAGACTTGCATCCGGCACCTAATTGGGATTCAATAGAGGAGAATGAAGAAAGTGCCTGTGATCTTGGATACGACTATGACTGGCTAGCTTCCGATGACTCCGACGATGGTATGTTCTTATGCAATATCACCTTTTTGTGGTAATAGCGGGATAATTTTTTCATTGCGGGCTCCATGTAGAAGTTGAGCATGCGCTCCATGACAGCAATGGATGCTAGCATGATCGACTTGATGCTAGCAAAGAAGCGGGTCATGAGGTGGACCTCCTTGAACACACGCAAGGTGCTTCTGCCAAGAACGGGCGACTTGACGTACACATGCCGGCGGAAGACGCGGGGCCGCGCGGACGTGGGCACGACCAAGGTGCCGGCGGGTGCAGACGTGGGCACGGCCAACGCGCCGGCGGACTCGGATGCGGCCACGTCCAACGCACCGGCATGCGCCGACGAGCGCGAGGCCAACATGCCGACGGACGCGGCCACGCAGTGTATGCAACGCAGTCTTCACAGGTACGTACTGTATGTATTCCATATTCGTTGAACGAGATCATGTACTCTGGGGTAGTACTTGACCCATTGTGTCACCATCTCTGCATAGGTCGATCGCCGAGGCGCTAGTGGATGAGGCCATGCAGAGGATGGAATACAGTGCAACCCGTCGGTGAATCCAGCGGAGAAGTGGTGGCCGGTGTCCTTTTGCATGACAGTTTCGCTCAGAAGTAGGCAGACCTTCTATCCGGGGACGATCCGGCTTGGTACCACCAGGACCTATCTCTTTGATGGTGAACAAATTCTCATAGATTCTCGTGCACGCTGTACCGATGAAGTATTCATCCAGGGAACTGTTGTCATGTTCCCCTGCCATCACGCGAACATCGCCACTGGTGATCAAGGAGTTGATGCGGCAGGTTCTATGCCCGCGCATGACTCAGGCCACGGAGTAGATGTTGCTGATGGATGCGATGGCTCTGAAGGAGAAGAAGCTGCCAGTATGGGCGCGAGCCTCGGACATGCTCGTGGTGCACATAATGTCGTGCTTAAACGCGTGCTTGCGGCTCTACTTGCTGGTCCTGTCATGGGGCGTGGCTAGGGAGGTGACGACAATGCCGTCAGGGACGCCACTGACGCTCACCGTGGTCGTCGACGCTTGGGCTTGGCTGGTCGCGGCAGAATGCGCCCGGCTCTGACGAAGTGGCAAGGTGGTCGTACCGAAGTTGTTCCATCTCCGGTAAATGGCAGCAACAATGATGCGAGCAGCCCCGCCCGCAATGTTAACCAAGCTGACTGTCCCGAAGGTGCTCCATCTTCACTAAATGGCAGCGGTAATGATGCAACCAGCCCCGCCGGCAACGTTAACCCATGCATCCGTGTGGAGTTGAAGAAAGATGTTGTTCCGGAGACTAATTGTGGAGTACAAGCTGAAGTAGCTGACACCCGCAGCAACAATGGTTAGTCTACTCCATGAGTTATTTAAGTTAGTCCTTGTTTGAAGTCATTGTGAGTAATCTGTGGCACTTAATTCGTGTTAATTTCTAGAGAATGTTAGTTCATTTTAACTGAAAGTAATTTATTTCTTGTTCTAAATATTCTGCAGTAGGATCAAATGCTAAACAGAAGAAGAAGCGAAGATGGTACCCAGACAATCAAAAGCAAGAAATTTATGCCATGCTATTAGAGCGGACAAATCAAGGCGTACTGAACCAAGGGGTGGTTGAGGAGGTGGCAGAACTTTGTCAAGTCAATTACTGGACTATTCAAAACATATGGTCGAAAGGCAAGCGAGCTGGTGGTATTCATGGAGTAGCAAACAAAAGGGTGAAAACTTGTGGCCGCAAGAAGATACCATTTGATTCGGATGCTATAAAACAAATTGATTTGAGCAAAAGAACTACGCTTAAAGATCTTGCTAATGAGCTTCAAATGGCGAACACAACATTATGGAGAAGGTTGAAGGAGGGTAGACTGAAGCACTACAAAAAAAGACACATCCGTGACATTTTGGGCCGAACGAATTTTTTTTCTGTCATACATATGACACTTCTATGACGATATTGTGACAAAACCCGGTATCATCATAGATGTGGTGGGCTCCTACTTCTATGACAAAAAATCATGACAGAAAATGGGCTTTTCGTCCTGGGCGGGCAGAAGACGCAGCTGCATTACATTCTTTGGGCCGTCCATGACGGAAAAACCGTGGTAGAAGCAATGGGGAGGAAAATTTCGGGGAGTTCCCGGTTACGGTGGGAGGTCGGGGCCGAGCGATGCGCGTTTCTCTCGTACACGTACGCGCGTGTGTGCGAGGCATTGGCTCTAACTGAACCCGAGTGAGGCGTTGGGCTCTAACTGAACCCGAGCAATTGCACTGCAGTCTACGCGTTAGTAAACCCGAGCGATCGATCGATGGCTGTTAACTGAACCCGATCGAGCGATTCCTTGGCTACTGCTGCTAACTGAAGCCGATCGATGGGATGAACAGTGAGCGTTGCGGGGGGGGGGTTGGATGAACAGTGAGCGGTGGCGTTGCCTCTGGATGAACAGGACCCCTTGGTGTGGTGGAGGGCTAGATGAACAGTAGACGGTGGAGGGGTGCCCGTGGAGGGGTGGATGAACAGGACCCCGTGGTGTGGAGGGCAGGATGAACAGTAGACGGTGGAGGGGTGCCCGTGGAGGGGTGGTTGAACAGGACCCCGTGGTGTGGAGGGCTGGATGAACAGTAGACGGTGGAGGGGTGGTTGAACAGTAGCCGGTGGAGTAGCGCGCGGTGGAGGCTGGATGAACAGGAGCCCGTGGAGGTTGGAGGAGGTCGACGGTGGATGAACAGTAGCTCGTGGAGGCTGGAGGGGGTCGACGGTGGAGATGAACAGTATCCTGTGGAGTCCCGTTTTGCGGTACGCCACACCCCTCCCGATGAACAGGACCCCCGTTTCGACCGTAGCGCTCCAACACAAGTCCGTTTCCTCCGTTTTGCGGTACGCCACACCCCTCCCGATCAACAGGACCCCCGTTTCGACCGTAGGAGGTCCGTTTCCTCCGTTTTGCGGTACGCCACACCCCTCCCGATCAACAGGACCCCCGTTTCGACCGTAGGAGGTCCGTTTCCTCCGTTTTGCGGTACGCCACACCCCTCCCGATCAACAGGACCCCCGTTTCGACCGTAGGAGGTCCGTTTCCTCCGTTGTGCGGTACGCCATGCCTCGTTTCCATCGCCTCTTCCGTCCAAGCCCTCCCGATGAACACGACCACGCATTCCGTTCCGACCCATGAACACGACGACGATGCTGTTTCTCCGTTCCGACCCAGCCATGTACACGAGCCCTCGCCGTACGTATGCGCGAGTAGGCGTTCGAGACCCCGCCCGTATGTACACATACGTGGCCGTATTTTCTTTCTTGCACCCTGGCCGCTGTACGTACGTGTACATGCTACGTGCGCGCCTCTACTACGACACGTGCGCGCCTCTACTACGACACGTGCGGCCTCTACATCGACCAGTATGTACGTACACGTTCACGACCAGAATGTCAACGCTACGTACGCTTCGACCAGGTGGGTCCCGACTGTCAGGCACTTCCTTGCCTGCGAAGATGTAGCTGGTGGGTCCCAGCAGTCAGGGGGCGAATCATTTTTTTTTCCGGACGCACTTCCTTGCGTGCGAAGATGTAGCTGGTGGGTCCCAGCAGTCGGGGGGCTGGTGGGTCCCAGCAGTCAGGGGGCGAATCGTTTTGGTTTTTTTGCCCGGACGCACTTCCTTGCGTGCGAAGATGTAGCTGGTGGGTCCCAGCAGTCAGGGGGGCGAATCGTTTTTTTTCCCGGACGCACTTCCTTGCGTGCAAAGGTGTAGCTGGTGGGTCCCAGCAGTCAGGGGGAAACGTTTTTTTCGTGAAATACGGTGGCCCGTCCGGTGGGTCCCTGTTGTCAGGTGGAGGAATCATTATTTTCCGCGTAATAAGGAGGCACTTCCTTGCTGCCGCCGTGGACCCAGCTGTCAGCCTCTCCACGTACAGTCCATGTCCGATGGAAGTCGTTCCTTGACCACGTTGACCACGCCGCGCCGAGAGCACCAGGGCGGTGGACGACGGCGAGGCCTAGGAAGGGGACGACACGGAGGCAGGGAAGACTCGGCAGTTGTTTCCCACGCGGAGGGGAGTACGACTGTACGAGGGTTTACTGGTTCGTCTGCCGTCGCCGGAGAATAACAGCAGGTGTGGGTGAGTAGAGGGATGGCTAGGCCAGCGATGGGAGTACGGTCGGGCGGTGAGGCCTGCGCGGCAGCACAGCCGGCCGCGCGGAGGAGGGAGCAGGCAGTCCCGCCGGCGCTTGTTTGAGCGGCTGGAGCAGAAAGAGCAGAGATTGAAGAAGCACGACGGCCGTTGGATGGACATCCAACAGTCAGTGCTTGTGCGTCAACCTTTTTTTAGGAAAGCCTCAAATCTGTGGAAAACAGCATACAGCCCATCTGCCATTATTTCTAATAATTTACAGCCCATTTGCTAATTCTTAAGGTTTTCTTTGGAGCCCATATTCTTTTTGTTAGCATTACAGCCCATATTGTGGCAACGGTTAAAAAATTATACGAAATTTTGCATATTTCGGTGCGGTCCGAACTGTTTTTAATCCCGAAATTTCGACTCACATTCAAACTGATTTTAAAAATAAATGTATATCAATATAAAATCCAACAAATTCTCCACGCATAAAAATTAATGTCATTTAAAATCTTGAAATGAAAAAAAAGATATTTGAAACTAATTGCCGGTTTGATGTGTTTTAAAAATGTACAACCCATTTCTCATTACTGATGGGCCATTTTCTCGGCCAGCCGAATGAAAGCTCTCCTCGTCTTGAAAGATTTGCAGCCCAACAGGCCTGACAAAGCGACTTACTTGGAAAATCACAAAAAAACTTGGCTGTGGCCGTGGACCCAGCTGTCAGCCTCTCCACGTACAGTACTCTTCCGATGGAAGTCGTTCCTTGACCACGCCGCGCGGAGAGCACCACGGCGGTGGACGACGGCGAGGCCTAGGAAGGGGACGACGCGGCAGTGGAAGCCCGCGCGGAGAGGACTACGAGGGTTCACTGGTTCGGCTGCGGTGTGAGGCTGCCGTCGCCGCAGGGCCTGGCCGGCGGTGGGAATAGTAGGGGGCGGTGAGGCCTCTGCGGCAGCACAGCCGGCCACGGGAGGCAGGAGCATGCGGCACGACCGGCGCTGCTTTGGGCGGCTGGAGCAAGAAGACCAGAGGTTGAAGCACTACGGCCGTTGGATGGACATCGTACGGTCACTGGAGCTAGAATCGTTCATATTGACTAAGTTGACAAACCCTTCGTCCCCGTCAACTTAGTAGGCCCACAAGTCAGCCTCCCAGCAAGGTGGGTCCCAGCTAGCCGGAGGAGTATTCCTTTTTTGTGCGTAATAAGGAGGCACTTCCGGTGGGTCCGAGCTGACAGCGGGGGGAACGTTTTTTTCGCGAAATACGGTGGCCCGTCCGATGGGTCCCAGCAGTCAGGGGGAAACGATTTTTTTCGCAAAATAATGGTGGCCCGTCCGGTGGGTCCCCGCTGTCAGGTGGAGGAATAATTATTTTCCGCGTAATAAGGAGGCACTTCCTTGCGGCTGCCGTGGACCCGGCTGTCAGCCTCTCCACATACAGTACTCTTCTGATGGAAGTCGGTCGTTGACCACATTGACCACGCCGCGCCTAGAGCACCACGGCGGTGGACGACGACGAGGCCTAGGAAGGGGACGACGCGGAGCCGTGCAAGACGCGGCAGTGGATGCCCACGCGGAGAGGAGTATGAGCGTTCACTGGTTCGGCTGCGGTGTGAGGCTGCCGTCGCCGCAGAATAACAGGGCGTGTGGGTGAGTGGAGGGATGGCCTGGCCAGTGGTGGGAGTAGTATGGGGGCGGTGAGGCCTCCGAGGTAGCACAGCCGGCCATGGGAGGCAGGAGCAGGCGGCACGACCGGCGCTGCTTTGGGCGGCTAGAGCAAGAAGGCCAGAGGTTGAAGAAGCACTATGGCCGTTGGATGGACATCATACGGTCACTGGAGTATTGACTAAGTTGACAAAGCTCTCCGTCCCTGTCAACTTAGTAGGCCCACAAGTCAGCCCAACAATATGGTGGGTCCCAGCTAGCAGGGGGTATTCATTTTTTTGGGCGTAATAAGGAGGCACTTCCTTGCGTGCGAAGATATAGCTGGTGGGTCCGACCTGTCAGCGGGGGGAACGTTTTTTTCGCGAAATACAGAGGCCCTTCCTGTGGGTCCTAGCTGTCAGGTGGAGGAATCATTATTTTGCGCGTAATAAGGAGGCATTTCCTTGCGTGCGGCCGTGGACCCAGCTGTCAGCCTCTCCACGTACAGTCCACTTCCGATGGATGTCGTTCATTGACCACGTTGACCAGGCCGCGCCGAGAGCACCAGGGCGGTGGACGACGGCGAGGCCTAGGAAGGGAACGACACGGAGCCAGGGAATACTCGGCAGTTGTTTCCCACGCGGAGGGGAGTACGACTGTACGAGGGTTTACTGGTTCGTCTATCGTCGCCGGAGAATAACAGCAGGTGTGGGTGAGTAGAGGGATGGCTAGGCCAGCGATGGGAGTACGGTCGGGCGGTGAGGCCTGCGCGGCAGCACAGCCGGCCGCGCGGAGGAGGGAGCAGGCAGTCCCGCCGGCGCTTGTTTGAGCGGCTTGAGCATGAAGAGCAGAGATTGAAGAAGCACGACAGCCGTTGGATGGACATCCAACAGTCACTGCTCTCGTGTGTTGACTAAGTTGACAGGGCGTTGCGTGTGCGTCAACCTTTTTTTATGAAAGCATACGCGTGAACCTGTAGTAGGCGCACAAGTCAGCCTCAAATCTGTGGAAAACAGCATACAACCCATCTGCCATTATTTCTAATAATGTACAGCCCATTTGCTAATTCTTAAGAATTTTTTGGAGCCCATCTTCTTTTTGTTAGCATCACACCCCATATTGTGGCCACGGTTAAAAAGTATACGAAATTTTGCATATTTCGGTGCGGTCAACTGTTTTTAATCCAGAAATATCGATTCACATTCAAACTATTTTGAAAAATAATTTATATAAATATAAAATCCAAATAATTGTCCACGCATAAAAATCAATGGAATTTAAGATCTTGTAATGAAAAAAATTGAAACTAATTCCCGGTTTGATGTGTTTTAAAAATGTACAGCCCATTTCTGGGCAAACCGAATGAAACTCTCCTTGTCTTGAAAGATTTGCAGCCCCGCAGGGCCGATAAAGCAAGTAGGCCTTGTTTGGGTATTTCTTTAAAAAAATAGAACTGGGCTAGCCATTTTCAGCAAGAAAAAAACACAACTGGGCTCATGATGTGGTAAACATAAATAAAACCCTGGCTAGACGGGCCACAGCCCCCGCACAGCCCCGTTGTTACCCTGATCCGTCGCTAAAACTAGTATAAATAACAACTGCTTGTTCCTCAAAAAAACTGCGCGACTTGCTGGGTCCCTGGTGTCAGCCGCTCGTAGTGTAATTCTATCGTTTATTGACTACGTTGACAATGGCGTGAGCCCCAGATGTCCAGCCTTTCCTATGAAAATTTAGAGCCCATTTGATGTGCTAGTTCGAAATAAGTTTGTGGGTGCTGGTGGGGGCTAATCACTTGGCTTCTGTAATGCACAGTGAGCTCAAGCAGCCGGCGAGAGTGATGTTATTTCCCTTGGTTTGGATTTGTTACAATATTTCACTCTAAATTAAACGAATGGCAAGCCATTTGCCTTGTTTCAAAGAAAATATGACAGTCACAACCGAGTTGAAAAGGGCAGGAACATCTAACTCCAGCTTACAAACTGTACAAAAGCACGAGGGTTAATTGTTCATCAGGTTTACAAAAAAACCAGATTGAAAAGGGCAACAACATCTAACTCCAGCACTGTTTTCGGCAGTCACAGTCAAATGGATCGGTCAGGTCCATAGAATGAACATCCTGGGTCGTAAAATTTACTGGATTATGACCACAATATGTTGTAAATAGAAGCCCGGCACGTTCAGAAGCTCTTTTGCCCACCTGAAACTCCTTTTTTTGCTCTTCGACATACCCATCCGTCAAAAGCATGCTGCTGCTAAACTTAAGCCTGATGGACAATAGTAACCTCGCATTCAGCAGGAAGAATGTGACAAATCTTGTGTTTGCACGGTTGGCTACATATCGTTCTAGCGTTATTGTCTTCAATCGAATCTCATGAGAAGTGAGAAAATCCCGATGCTTATGAATCCACCGATTGGTTATAACTTTCTTACCCCGTCCTGTTGCCTAAATAGACATGAAGATTGAAAACAGTTAAGGTCTAAAAGAAGAGTGTCGAAAGAGCAATAGATGAACAGTTAATTCTAGTACACTATATGCGGGCTTCCAATGTGCGTGAAATTATCACCTTTATATACAACTTCTCCAGACATGGAAAGCATTGCAGCAAGCCAATAATCTTGTTCAGATCAAAACTATTCATTTGGATATATAAGATCTTGACAGAATCCAGCACCATTGATAGGCCATCCATGGAGAAACTCTTCATTGAGCATAGAACATAATATTAGTACAAAATGTGTACTCCAAGATGATATATAAATTATGCGCAGAAATTTAAAATGCAGCTTATGGTTACAAGTGTAGATGATAATATAAAGTACCTGAAGAACTGTGGAGCCAAACACCAAATTGAAATGAGCACAGAGATCATGTATTACACCCAAGGTCTCCAGTTTAGGCGCAGAGAGGACGGTTATTTGCAACGGTGAATAACTAGAATCAAGGATCAACCTTTGAAGTGAAGGGGCATCTTGGATGATGAGCTGCCTTCCATCAAAAGAAATTCCAATTCTTACAAGGTTAGGCTACTTTATTTGGAGACAACCGATTCTAACTGTGAAAACAAGCACCAAGCACTCCAGCGCAGGGCAACTGGAGTGGATGATGCTGTGCAATGAGGCCTCCGATATACGAACCCGCACAAGTGAAAGTTTCTTGAGAAATGGGAGTCGAAGGTTTAGTACCAGATTATCTGGTAGGTAGCACTGCGCAAAGGTGGCGGTGTGAAGAGAGGATGAAAACCCCGAGATGGACATCGGTGCTGAGGGCACAAGTTCATGGCGTTCGATATGTGGTATGTGATTTCCAGGGGAATAGTAGAACTCAAGCAGCTATAGTTCTGTGAATTCAGAGGATTCCAGCCAGGCGTCCACCGTGCAGGGCATGGTATGCTTGCTCAGGTAGCATGACGGGATGTAGAGGCTTTGAACGGAGCCCTGGTGGGAGGAGATGATGGCTCTGGGGATTTCAAAAATCATTGAAGAGAGATAGCTAACGACAGTCGAGATTAAGGTGAACGGCGCGCCATAGAGGGCGCCACCGAATTGGGAGGATTTGGGTGCGGCAGCAATCCTTGGTGGGGAGAAGCGAGATGATCTCCCCAAGGATGGCGTCCGGGAGATTGCTGATGCGGCCCACCCGAGATTCTACGGGTTCCTGGGATCCGGTGGGGGCGGGGTCGCCGCTTCTCCCCGCGCTGCCGGGTGCGGGATCTACAATAGGCGTCGCCGCTGGCGGGAGCCTCATCTTCTTGGTGCTGGGGTCAACCGACTCCATTTTCCTCGAGGGCATCGCGTCACGCTCACGGATTTGAGCAGAGTAACGAATGACGGGCCTAGTTGTAGTGCGAGCAAAGAAGAAGGGGAGCTGGGGGTTTTCTGTAGGAGTGAGGAAGAAGGGGAGCTGGGGTTTTCT